>NW_016157853.1:67213-194490 GCF_001687245.7 Rhagoletis zephyria | reverse complement strand
TAGGGGCGGACATTAGCAACTTTTTTTTTCGACCCAGTCTAGTGTACATGCCACTTTTTACATATGGAACTGCCAACACATCGTGTAAAGGCAAATTAGATTTGTTTCTGTTCAAAGCAGATGCACCTACATACGAACAGTTGTCGGACTTTAAAATAAATTTGTGTGGTAGAATCTGGAAAAAACGGTAGATTTANATTTGTTTCTGTTCAAAGCAGATGCACCTACATACGAACAGTTGTCGGACTTTAAAATAAATTTGTGTGGTAGAATCTGGAAAAAACGGTAGATTTAAAAAAAATGTGGTAGATCTCAGGTTTCGGATCAAACTTTGTACAAAAATTAAAAATATTCTGCAAGGTTTCACCTAAATTGCAAACATTTTAATTGGAAACTAAAAAAAAATTAATTATAGTATAATAAAGTGCAAGATTGAAGTTGCTAAAATATGCGTTGAATTTTGGCAAGTTTTTTCCTTGACAGTGTAAAGCAGTTCCTTCCATATCAAGATATTTTTCGAACATATTTCGAAGATTTCTGCAACCTTGAGGAGTGCTGCCAGCTTTCCTTTTTATCACATCACGATGCAGCGAACAAATGTGGCACGTTCCAGAAACCGCTACTTGGGATTTGCTGATTTTGAAAATTCTCAAGTAAAAGCAGAGAACGCTTTAGAAACTTCAGATGCATTGAAGTTTGCTTATACTTTCACAAAAATCGCCGTTTTTAGCATTTTCGCTATTAATATTTTGCAATTTAACACAATAAAACCACGTTTCCTGTCGAAAAATCGAATATTGAGAAAATTTCCTATTTTACACTTTATTTTATCCTCACATTTTGCCTGTTGTTAGTGTTTAGTGTTGGACAATTTTTGCTCTTCAAATTAACTAAAACTACTCAAAAACACGAATATGTGGTAGACTTCAGACCTTGTGTGGTAGATGTGGTAGATGCTCAAAAAAGTGGCAGATCTACCGCAATGTGGTAGATGTCCGATCACTGCATACGAAATGTTTCTATTTTCATCTGATATGCAGGTAGAATCATCTGAGTTTAGTTTATTTCGTTTTCAAAGAACTTATTTTTAAATAGTTAAATAAGGACTGTGAATTTGACAGACATACGCAATTACATATGCCACATTTACAGATGCAAATACATATCGTGTAAGAACACTTTTAGTATGTAAATTTTCGAGTTGATTCGAAAACAAAGTTCTTTTTGATTGTCTATTAACACTAAACAGACGGACCATTGGCCATTTAAATGGATAAAATTTAATTCAAAAGCTTTCCTATTTTATTGACGTGCTTCATATTTAAATAAGTAGTACAACTAACTGAAAAGACGGATAGGGTCATCTGATCTGATAGTCAATCGGCTCTGTTAGCACTGGCAACACCAATCACCAAATAGCAGCTAGTCCATAAGTGTAAAACGGAATTATGTTCAGTGTCTACGTCAATAAGCATCTCTCTTGTCTGGGTTACTGGACATAGGAACATTGAAGACAATAAGAAGGCCGGCCGATGAATTGGCGAAGGCAGGTGCCTACTTGGAAGAATCCGAGGCTGTTGCAATGGGGTGCCTTCTCGGAGTCGTTCAAAGAGAAATTGATTTGCATTTTCTTGAACTGGGAACTCTGGCCTGACTATAACAGGACGAATACACTGAACCAGCTTAATAGCTGAAGGGCAGAAGTATTTAGAATTGTCACAACCCTTGCGGCCCACTGGCCCATAGGCAAATATGCTGTAAGAATGGGCCTCCCATATAATAGAGCTTGCCGCAGAAATTCGAAAATTTGAGGTTTCCTTGCAGAAGGAACCAGGGTGGGGTCGATGGCCACCTATATAAATCGGATGAAGAACAATTCAGTGAAAATTTAAACCTACTGATTTCTAAAACCACTCCCTCATTTATATTTCTATTGCTAAATTTGCGCTAATGCTGCCAAACAAAAATTCGAAGCAAATTTTCACGCTTCAACTATCTTCAGCTATCTACAAAGGTGAATGAGTCCGAATGATAAAATTCGCTAAAATTTTTCAATTAAAACGCTGAATTGCAGCAGGGCCAAAAAGGCACTAACAGCATTGACGCTGTGTTGAGAGCTGCAGTTGAGCTAAAATTCTAATCGGATTTCTTCACTATTGACGTAAGCTGACGAACAATAAACAATGTAAATGTGCAGTTATTTGTGTATGTGTGTTTGAGTGTCGGTAGATATGTATTTGTGAGCTGAGCATGCTTGTGTGTCTAACATAGCATTTTTAATAATAACCAGAAATTTAATTTGATTTCTGAACTCTGAGCCACAGAGCGTCGCCACAGTGCGCCAACAACACCACTCACGGCATTAGTAGGGAAAGCAGCAGTCAGTGAGGTGAACAACGCTTAACTTCTACGATAAGATAGGATAGGGGAGTAGTGCTGTGGCGTTGGCAACAGCGGGTCTCAGGTAAAGTGACATTTATCCTGCTGAATTTGTATGCATAAGTATGTGTGTGTGTGTGTGTGTGTGTGTGTGTTTGAACATAAAATTGCAATTTGCTTGTATTGCATATGAAACAGCACTCTAGAGTGCAAGTGTGCTTGTACGATATATTTTTCAAGCGCTTATTTATTAATTAAAATGATTAAAGAAATATATCAAAAGCAGAGTATAACAGCAGAAAACAAAAACAACCAATGCACACTGATGGCTAAAGTAAAACAAAAGCATTGCAATGTGAGTTCAACGCGGCGGCGGCGATGCAGTGTAGTGGATGGCGCGGCGCGGCGCGGCGCGGCGACGTGCACTTTGATGGATTTTCAAAAAGGTAACTAATGCGAGAATACACATACGCCCCGGTGCCCACAGCACAGAGCCAAAGCACCAGGCGCCTACATGATGGTCACGATTGCTTGAGTACATAAGAGGTTTACATACATACATATGAATGCATATATGTATTAGTAAATAGAGGCACACAAAAAATTGCAAGCGTATGTGCGATTATATAAAAGTGTATATATATACATGCGATTTATATATATATGTTCTTTCAGTTGACGTGTGTGTATAGCTAGGCGCTGGACGGTTCACAAGCACCTCTGACTGGAAAATGCAACCTCTACACCAAGCCAAACACGCACACTGAAAATGTGACATACACACTCAACCAAATTAACACACATACTTCTGCTTGTAGCTGCATGTATGTATTTGTGCTGCGTTGGCGCTCCCACTGGAAGTCCATGTAGGCGTTATTTTCCGTGTAGAGGACACCTACAATTTTTCTTTTCCCATTTTCGAGTCACCTTCGCTCTTCTGTTGCATGCATAGCATAGAAATGCTATCCGAACAAGCGCAACAACACACTCTTATTTGTTGTACATAACAGTCGGTGCCAGTTGCGAGTGGTTATGGCAGCAATGGGATGTCCTTAGTAGCCTTTGTGTTGTACTGTGCCTTTGTGCTGGGCATGCGCATTGCTGATTGCCGTTTTTCGGAGTAAATTTTGCTTTCCCGCAGTTGTACTTAAGCGCTTTGTTGCTGCTGTTTCCGATTTCGGATTTCACCGCCGCGCATTTAGTATGCGAATGCCACTGTGGCATTGTGGCGGTTTGTGTCTTTTGTAGCGAGTTGAGGTGGCCATTGGCGTCGGCAGTTCGCATGATGAAGCGTTTTTGTGTATTAAGCAGCGTAGATTTTTTGGCTTCAATAGTCGGTGTTTGAATTAAAGAAAATATTAGGAAATATAATTAGTAAATTAAGTTGAGAATTGACTAGTTGATATAATTTTCTTTGGCTTTTCCAATACATGTGTGTCTGAACTTCTTAAGCACAGATTTAAGATTTCTCGAACCTTGATTTGCCGGCGGTGAAATGAGGATGAGATTAGTACTAGCGGATAACGGCTGCATCGAATGGATGCTTAAGTTCTTTTCTTCGTCTTTAAGGTGTTTTTCCAATTCTGAAAAGCGGCGATTTTTTTTTTTATTTATAAAGTAAACACAGGTCTTTGATATCACGTATACTAACCGAAATAAAGCCGACTGACGCTGTGCTTAGCGGGCACATCTAAATTAGAAAAAAAGTGTTTTTTTTTTGGTCCATAATATCATAAGATTTCAATATTTTATTTAAATTGAGAAATAGCAATTAAATTACTTGGGTTTTGTTATGTAACACTTTTTCGTTTGCTCGGTGGTTATCAGCACATATACGCAATATGAAATATCTACCAATAAGATAGTCCAAAAATTTCTCAAAGAGCAAAAGCCATTGATTTTCTGTAAAACTTTTGCTTGAACTTACTAACGAGGTGGTCGAATTCCAATGAAATTTTATTCAATCGAGTATATGCCATTTGGCATAAGTCTCTAAGTAGGATACTCTGGATCTGTACCTCTATAAACAGTACCATTATCAGCTATGCGACAGTGTTATGATGGAGCAGACTGTCAATAGCGTGGGAAATCTGTTTGCCAAATGCTTCTCTAGAATGGCTGGTCTACTCGTGGAGCACTGCTATGCTTACCATCATTTTGCATCTTCATATAGGTATATATAAATATGATAGCGAGCTTTAAAGCCACTCGGAGGCTCAAAAGGAATGGCTATTAAGTAGTATGACGCTGAATGGCGCTAGGCGGAATTTAGCTGGTGGTAGAGCTCTAGGCACAAGTATCTTTTCAATGCCCCAGAATAGTACGCCACCATAATCTTTGCTGAGGAAATTCTACAAGGTTGAATCACCTGAAGCTTACCCTGAGGGGAAACTCTCTAATTCTGAACTGTTGCGCTTCCAGTACATTTACACCCACTACTGCTTAGTGATAAGGCTCTTTTGCATGCAAACAACTAGAAATTTGACACGGCGATGTCCTAGGAAGTGGAAATTATCCCCTGCTGCATTACCGTTTTTTTTTTATTTCAGAACAAATTTGTAAATTTCATTTAGCAATTAAAAGATTTCTTTTGTTATTAATTACAGTTGTACTAGCTGTATTGTTTTATTATTCATACTAACTATTGCATGTTATGTGTTAACTTCTCAAATGTCGGTTCTGAATTGTTATAAGACATTAAATAAATAAATAAATAAATACCTCGGAACCAGTCCCAAATGCGACAGATGGGATCTAGTTCAAACTGCATCCCCTTTTCTATAGTTCGGAACCAGTTATAAAATCGACAGACGAACAAAGTAGCATTACTTTTTCAAGAATGCAGGGCAATTCTGACAGTCTTTCGAAAAACCAAAGTCTTTCATAAGACAACTGTCAATTCTGGCAACTATCTTGAAAGCTCTTTACTGCCTTTCGAAAGACTAATTGAAAGATGTGCTAACGAAGAAGTCTTACAGTTATGCTGTTCGCCTTTTAACACAAAGATTTCAAAAAATTTAATGAAATAAAAAAATATATATATTTTTATTATAAAAACTAATAAATAAAAAAAATGCATTAAAAAATAATAACCAAATAAAACGAAAATAAAGCAAAAATAAATAAAAATTAAATGAAATTTCAAAAAAAATGTTTTCTTAAAACAATAAAATCAAAAAGTAGAAAATAATACTTATATATTTAAAATGACATTAAAAAAATATTTTCTTTTAATCTAAAAATTTAAAGAAAATTTAATTACAAAAAGACAAAAAATGAAATAAAATCCTAATGAGTAAATGAAATAAAAAATACATTTTTCTTTTGAAAACAATAAAATCTAAAAGTTAAAGAAGCCTGAAATTAATAAAAAAAAGACAAATTAAATAAAAGAAAATTAAAATTAAAATAAAAAAATTTCGAAAAATGAAACAAATAGTTTTCTTTTTAAACAATAAAATCAAAAAATTAAAAGAAAATTAAATTAAAAAAGAAACAAAATAATTAAAAGAAAACAACAAGTTCCTAAAAATGAATTTAAAAAAATATTCTTCTTTTTAAAACAATAAAATCTAGAAAATAAATGAAAGTCTAATTAAGAAAGAAAAAATTTTATTAATAAAAAAATATATAAAATAATAGCCCAATTCCGTATCGGTGTGAAAATATTTTTTAATAACAAATTTAAATTTTTTATATATTTTTCCGTATAAAAAACTGTGACAGGAGTTTCTTACTGATACAGAATACAGCCGTAGAGAGTCTCTAAAAATTAAATGAAATTAAGAATATTATATTTTTCTTTTTAAAACAAAAAAAATTTAAAATTAAAACAAAAACAATAAAAAAATAATGTAAATAAAAACCACTGCCCGAGAACTCGAACACAGATATCTCGAATGGCGCGCCCGTGCTCCGTTTGCTCGGCCGACTAGTTCTAAATTCGACGGATGAGATCTAGTTCGTTCTGCATTCCGGTTTTTTTTCGAAACGGTTCTAAATTCGTCACCTCCGATATAGATTTCTAAATAATGAAAAGTTTTTTATTCACATTTTCTGTGTTTATTTTGGACTTAGCAAATTTGCGTATCACTGAACAGAAATGATTATAAATAAATAGGTAGTTGATCTTTCAGAAAATTAATTTTACTTCTTGCGTCAAAATATAATTTTTTAGAAAAAAACTACTTAACAGCCACTGTTCACTCTTAGCTGGCGATATAAGTATAGTTTTAAAAAGTAAAACACAATAGTTTTTAAAATATACCACATTTCGGTGCTTTTTTTGAACAGGTGTGGATCTAGTTACTATCGAACGGTTCGTTTTTGGCGATAGAGATCTAGTACGGAACTAGAAATTTGATTCCCTAGTTCAAGGTTTCCCTGCAGGGGAGTGTAGGCTTAATCCCAGCACTGAGCTCGATCCATTGTATTGTAAAATCTTTACCAATGGTTAAAAATTAGCTCTAAGACATGACTTGGAGTGAAAGGATTAAAAGCTTAACCTGTTTTTTTTAATATGCTTCTGCTCTCCAAGCCGAGGTATTTAAAATCTTCAAATAGGAGGAGGGGTTGAAGTTTAAGTTCTTGTAGTAATAGCCAAGTTGAATCGGCTCTACACCCTTTTCTTTCGAATTGCAGGGTTATTGGCACATCTTCCACTGAAACTTCCAAAGAGAAGGTCGCTATGAAAAGGGCCCATATAAAACATTGTAAAGAAGCACTATTTCTTTGCCGATTGGGGAACATTGAAATTCGAGCAAGAAGAACAAGAGAAGATAAACTAAAATTATCAGAACGAAGAGCGATGTTCATCTGTCTGTTTGTTTAAAAGTTAACTATCTCTTAGTTTTAGAGAAACATAATTGGTATACGGTCGCCTTTTAATAATGTAAAGGTCATTTGTTGAAGCCAACAAGATCAGACACATCAAATCACCCTTAAAACTAGTTATTCAAATATGAAATTTTCGTTATATATCAAAGCTGCAAAACACAGTGGGTGACCGGACCACATTCGCTAGGCGAGGAGGTGCATAAAACTTTAAATTACCTGTTGTGCGAGTGTCCTGAACTATGGAGAAGGTGAAGGAAATTCATATTTTGGTCATTTATTAATTTAATCATTTAGATTTTTAGCTTTAACTCTGCACCTTCTACGACTTCAGTCATTAAGTTCATTATCCTTAAAATGCAAGAAAATGTCACTTTAAAAACCCGCTGAGATTTGCTTTAGAAAAGCGCGAGTTTTTGATTTGAAATCCAGCCAACATGAAAATTACAGCTGACAAGCGCCACAGCCAGCGCCACCGCCATTAGCCAGAAAGTCAGCACGCCATTCAGTCAGGCAGTCAGTCATTCGTTCCTTCACTGTCTGCCGCACGTCAAATGTAATTAAAATTTCCCTCATGAATTCACTGAAATATGTTGCAGGGAGTCAATGGCAGTAAGCAGCAGCAGTGGCAAAAAAGAAGCACAATATTCAGACAGTCATAGCTAATTAGCAAAGCGTGAAGTATTGGCCAGCCAAATGCTTTGCAGAAAAAAGTCAACAGCAAACAGAAGAATCACAATTTTTCACATAAAAACAAAGCGCAAATCAATATGCGGGAGAAAGCGCATTAAAAATAACCAAATTAAAATCAAAACAAGAAAATGTTAGTCCAATTAAAAGAAGAAAAAGAAAAATTAAAAGAAAAACTTGAGCGAAAGTACGCCAGAAAAAAAGAAAATAAAATAAAAATAAATGCACAAGGGGATGAATAATTAGATTTCTCATTGCAATGGCATTGATTTCCAGCAAACTTGGATGGTTGGCAGGCCCATGCAGACATAAATATTTTTTTTTATTGTGATTTTCAATTATTCCAAACTGGCATGCCGCGCTTGGCGACTATCGCCGCCTCCAAGAGCAGTCAACGCTGTTTGTATATTTGTTTGTTTGTTTGCAAATACTTAATGTTGCTTTTGGTTATTAAGCAGCTGTTGACTTGTTTTTGTTATTTTTTATTCATTTTTTTTTTTTACTAAAAGCCGTCATACAAGTTTGCTGTTGACTTGTTGACTTGTTGTTTTTATTTTTATTTTTTTTATTTATTCAAGACTCTGTCATAAAAGGTATTCATTTTCGGCATTCATTCAAATACGCCCATTAAAAGTTGGTGCTTAGAATTTACAAAAAAAAAACAACTTTCAAAAAAGAAACACGAAATTCCTTATCAATTAAATCCAACAATCGCTCAACAGCATATTTACTCACTAAAAAAAAAAGCGTGTTTTTCTTAGATTGACATTTTATGTTCTTTTGCTTTGTTGTCTCTGCTTGCCTTTGCCTTTGTTCTTGCCACACCACAACTGCGCCTGGTGCCCTCATTCACTCAATTGCTTTCTTGGCACTCATATTGACATGCTCTTGGACCTAAACAATAAGTGTCCAATAAATGACAAATCATAAGAAAAAAAAACACAACATTCGTGCCAAAAATGCAGAGTAAGTACCAATGGTACTACACCCATCTCACAAAAACTTTTAGCTCGCCACTTTACACTATCCTCCGCTCATGTGAGCCTGCTCTAATGTGATTATCATGTATTCATACTTGTACGAGATTTTGTATAGTTGTACTTGTTCGTCGTATCTAAAGGTACATATTGGCTATTGTCTTGATCGAACAACAAGACATCACATTGACGACCGTCCACTGAATTGACCCTGCCACTGTTGGGCATCCGTCCGTCATTGTTCGCTCACTTGCTCGTTTCGCTATTCTATTAACCATTATTGTTTTTGTAGCAATGGTTGTTCTCCATTGTCTTTGGATTTTCTATTGTTACATTTATAATGTTGCTATGTACATGCTAACAACTTCTAATCCAACCATAGATCGATTGGTCAGTGGTTGTACGTAACGTAAGTCAGCGGTAGACAAAAGTGCTGGAAATGCTAGTGGGATTTTCATATGGCCAGTGTGATTTTTTGTTCAAGTCGTATTGTTGGTGTGGATAGAGGTGTGGATAGAAGACGCACAGTGTGCCGTGTGGAACAAGCTAGGTGAACAAAACTGATTCCCAGATTTCTAGAAAAGGGTAACTTGTTATTATAGATGGTATTCTCAAACCCCTGACTGAATATTTTTTTATGTTATACATTCAACTTAGGGGGGTGTGGCAGTGTTCAGAAATCAAATTATAACGTTACTGAAACTCAAAAATATTTGAGTTGATTTTCCATAAGAAGTTTGTAATTGTGTGTAAATTTTTAATAATAAATAGTGCATATTTTTGTTTAACATCGCAGAAAGTCCGGACCTGGATAGAAACTCATTATAGGAGGAAGTGAGTTAATTTGGTCCTATTATGTTTTGCATATATTCACATATTTTGCATATTTGCAAAGTTTTTGAATATGTGTATATTTTTTGTATATATATTTTGTATACATTTTGCATATTTCCTATTTCCTGATGGCAGCCCTTATAAGCTCCGCACGCGACTTATTGACCTCCTCCTGTCTGAATCGTGATGACCCGCTGCGCCAGCATAGAACGAATCCAAATTACCAGTACGGAATGTACTCCATTCCCTAGAGCAGAATTCTATATGCTATCGAAGGTGGAATTGTCAAAATCACCCTCAATGTCTCGGTAAATATGCCCAAGGCGACTTCTGCCATCCGAGCCGGCCGATTTGAGACTGTCTGAGGACTTACTAGTATATTTTAGGTCATCTTTATTAGCCACAGTTCTGGCAACAAACCAGCTGTACCTTGACACTGTGATTCTCTTATACTCTCCCTCACCAGTCGAGGGAGAGGAAGGCGTAACCATAATCTGATTTCCAGGAAAGTCTCTAGAATAAAATAGAGTTTTAATCTTAGTCACCGTTAAAGAGCCATCAGACCACTTGAGTGAACGCAGCTTTGTGGTTAGGCCCTTCTTCAGAACTTTTACCAGCTTAGGCATTTGAATCAAGGTTTCAGTCCCACTGCAGTACTTTTTTAAAGAGGCCCTCTTCACAGAGCGAATTATACTACGTTCCCATGGCAGGTAATTCGCTCTCCCATTCTTAATTGGCTCTCTGTGAAGCCTAGCTTGAGAGATGCATTCGACCGCAATGGTTCCATCCTCTCTTATGAACGAGCATTGGCTACAGTGCCGGAGGCAATAATGGCCCGATCAGATGGACGGATGCAGTGCAGTGCAGTGTTTAAAATAAAATAAAAGTGAAATTCGTGGCCAAACGCGGCCTTTAGGCAAACAAGCCCTCCCAAGCAAGTGACGAAGGTCAGTGGTGCTGATCGATCGGAACCATTAGGGGTTAAATGATACAGAAACAACAGAATCAGGTGGATAGTGGAGCCGGATCAAAGCATGAACTGTTGTGACGGAGTCATTTCCAAAGTATAGAATTTATGAGAGGGTGCTAGAGTTAAGATAATTAATTTAAATTTTTAAGGAATTTCTTGTCTAAATTGGAACTTTTATCCACGATAATACACGATTTTACACCAAGTACGAGAAGTGTTATCCTTGTCGTTGTCCACGGCTTCTCAGTGGTCAGGCAATTGTAAGAGCAAAATTCACCCTTAGGGAAATTAGAAAGGAGAACATACATACATATGTATGCATCTATAAGAATGCTGCCCATTTTTCATATACATACATATGTACGTACATACATAACTGTAAAGGCATAGTTGGAATAGAGCAGCACGAAATCACAAATCAATTGAAAATATTTTTGCTGTTGTCATTTTTAATCTTTTCTTTCTGTTAAACTCCTTGTAAGCAAACTTGTATGAAAATCATGGCAAAGGCAAACGAAGCCAATTGCAAAATAGGATTTGTATTCTTCAATGTATGTATGTACATCGGCAGAAGCGCACAATAAGTATGGGCAAGTGTTTGCTCTTAGCTGGTGGAGGAGTGCTGTGCTTTCAATCGAAGGGCTTTGGCTACTGGCTTCGTGGACAATAAATTTATGACATTCATTAGAACGTCAGATTAAGAAATCTCGAAAAAGTACAATAGCAAAGCAGCTGGCGACAATGCGCAGGATAGAATGTCCTTGCCAATCGAGAGCTAACGGACGCTGGAATTGGACGATTGAATTTTTATTTTTATTTATTTTTTGTATTTTTTCTTTGCTCCCAGCTGAAGAGTGCTTAACCCCTGTGTTTTGTATTTTTTGTATGTATTACGTTGATTGAAAGTGGATTTTCTTGTAGAAATTGACTTGCAGCTACCACAACTACCGTTAGCTGGGTAGATTAAACATTTTTGAGAGGGATGTGGGTGTAGCAAAGAGATGGGGGAGTATTTGTAACTGCGCGCCCGGGTTTGTGTGTGTGTGTGTGCGGCAGCGTAAAAATTTAAATTGGAAAATCGTAAACTTGCTACCTTGTTTTTTTTTTTCGTTATGTTGCATGCAACATGTATCCAGTACGAGTGCGTTAATGTTGGCATATTGAAAGTCACTTTAAAGTGGCAGAACAGCTGTGCCCATCCTTAGGCCACTAAAGTCAGCGTTACGTATGCACATAAGTGGGGCTGTTGGAGTGTGGGTCAGCGCTGGAACACTGTCGCTATACGCTGCATAATTAAGTGGGAGTAGACAGCTACTTTGGCTCCTTCCTCTGCCCTGGCTGGGTGGCTGGGTGGCTGGCTGGCGTGAAACAGCTGTGCAATACGACGCTCCAAAACACGCGAATTGCGTTGCAAACGCGTTTACTTTACCTTTGGGACGTTGAGTTGGTCACAGCCCAGGCAGCAGGCAGTTTGAACTGATGGGAAGGATGCTTTCGACTGTGTGGCAGGAGGATTTATGTTTTGTGTGCAGGCGCTTAGAAAAACGACCACCACCGCAGGGCATGGCAAGAACGCTTAAGTGAGGCGACAAGCAGCGCAATAACAACAAAAGCAAGCAGAAGAAGGTCGCTAAACAGTCTTAGAGATGTGGAGATGGTGTAGCGCTTGGAGGCTCTTTGGCGATGTGTTGGAAGCAAGTGAAATGTTTGCCAACTGCCAGCAAACAGTCACAACTAAAGCCAACAACAGCAGCAATAAACTCGCAAAAGGGCGACAAAAACGCATCATAACGGGCCCGTTTAAATATTTTCTTGGTAGCTGCGAAGAATGCCCGCCAGCATTTATGAAGTTCATTGCTGGTCTCAGGTACCCAAACTACTGTTGCTGGCAGAAGGCTCAACTGAGTGGAGTGGGGAGTAGATGAGACAACTGTGGCTAGCAAAAGCAAGAATATACACAGCAGCCAAGTGCCAATGACATTCGCGTTCGTCGCATTTCGGTATTAAAATTAAAGAGGTTGGAGAATGACGCGCTGCTTTTTGTGGTCGCGTAGTTCAGTCAACATTTGGGACGGTATTTTTGGCTATGCTGGCGTTGGCGCTGGCGCTGTTGTTGTTGTTGTTGGCGGTGCTTATTTAAGTATTCAATGGAAAAGTTTTGTGGTTATGTTGGTACGCGTCGCAAGCTGTGTGCATTTGTGTCTGTGTGTGTATGTGTGTGTGACAACTCAGTGGTTGTGGCATGCGACCACAACAATGCTAGAACGCAGCTAATCAAGTCGAACGATGGCGAACAGCTGGTGAACTTTTTAAAGTCCGATAGCACGATGAATCTGCAAATATCTACGTTGAAATTTAAAATTTAATTTTTCAGTGAAATTTTCGTAAGAGCGTATTTGCACATCCGCGATGCGCTGGTGAAGAAAACATACAACTGATTAAGGTATTTCTTAAAACTCAACAGAGTGCTTATGCGATGCGAAGAAAGCGCTTCCATATACATAAATGTGTGGATCATTCTAAGAGGAGTTCAGTTTATCCACCACCTTATAAACCAAAAAACGTTCGCCGCACAAGCCTAAAGTATTTTTGCATGAGTATCTCGAAACTTTATATTTTTTTTTGTCAAAACTAGGGGCATCTTTTTACATTTTTCGATGAGCCTAATAATCGCCAATAATTTTTTTTATTTTAAATGGTTCTATTGGAATAATCAAAATACTTCTTTAATAAAAATTTAATGATTGTTGGTGAGCTTACTTTTATGGCCTAAGTGTCTTCCTTATTAACCTTAGGTATAAAGGCGATGTGCCAAGTATCCTTAGGTCTAAGCGAAGTGGCGATAATCATTTGAGCGGTCGCCTGCAGCATATCAGCTCATTGAATATAGGTAGGATACCATTCAGATTGTGTGTATGTAGGTAACCTTCTCTTGAGTTTTAATGAAGCGAGTCTCCGGAAGAAGAAAGACAGTCTCAATACTTGTCCACGTAAACAAACAATCAGGCCTAATGGGAGAACGAACTTTTCGAATCACTTCTAAGCTTCAAAACCTCCTTATTCCACCTAAGTTCAGTGAATACACTTTATACAAACTGGCATGAAGGGCAGTCGTTAAATTATCACTGCGAATATGCGAAGATGACTTCAGCTTCCCTAAAGAATCTTAAGAGGGTCTAGGTGGTCGAATTCCTTATTAATAAGGGTTTGAACATAGAAGATTTGAAATAATTGAAATGTGCCCAGGAGTTCCTTCGTCCTCAAAGCAGAGCCGGCATTTCAACTATCGGACAACAACTATTTGGTGCATATGAAATCGTATTTGGTTGTGGCTGGTTAGGGGCCCAAATAGTAGCCTGATATTTTTTTTGTTTAATTGAATAGTACCTCATCTAATAAAAAGGTAGCCTAATGGTGCCAATGAGGGCGGGGTTCACTGCTAGGCGCTGAAATCAATGCAATATTTTCCAGACAAAAGGTTTTTGTATGAGGATATTCAAAAAAGGTAAGCAACTCAGAGTAAGCTTACACGTGGGAGGCTAGGCTGCTGCCATAAGTAAGAAATATAAAGTAACGAAATACTAAAGAACGAAGGTGGCCAAGATCTTCGGAGGCACACAAAGCCTGAACTTTCAATTCTGGAAGGCATACTAGCAGGAAATTAACTAATAGGCATTCATGCGGTGAGACTAAATCGCTTTTCCCAATGGCTCCAAAATGGATATAGGTACAGGATCTGCGGTCCTCTCTCTGGAATTATTTCTGAGATAGTCGCATAGAGTCTCAGGTAACTGCAGCGTTATCTAGGCTGAGTTATATAGAATTGACAATGGCGGTAAATCTGGTAAGCATGATTTACCTAGTTTCATCTAAACTTGCTTTTGTTTTTGGCAATCGCTCTGTCAACAAAGCCTAAGAGTCGGCAACGACTAGCGCTGAATGCCGAAAGTCCCTACAAGCTCTTCAACAACACATAATCAATCTTTACTGGGACATGGTGGTATTCCGAGAAATGAGCTTAGGGACAAGTGTGCTTGAAAGGGATCTGAAATAGCATGAAGTAGTACATATCGTAAAACCTCCCCTGCTCGCTGTGACCTTGGCTCGATAAACGAAGAACACAGAGTTTACTCTCAAAAGCAAACGTGCATTCCGGAGAAAACGCCACATATTTTTGCGGGACCACTTCTCCGAGAGCCTAGAAAACTTATTGAAAATTCCATTAGAGGGTCTAATAGGTCTCGCCAGGGAATCAGGTTTATTTAAAGACAAGTAGGGATGGGCATGGCGAAACCCTTTGGGCATCGCAATGGGCCTCGATGGCTTCCGAGTGAACTCTTTTTAGAGCTTTCCGCATCACCTAAGCTTACCTAAGAGAGAGTCAGAGCTCAGTTTATTAAAGACGTCGTAAGTTTTCCAGCGAAATGAAATTACTTCCATTGAGAGGGAGAACGGGCACGTACAATGTCATAAGTGACAGGGTTGCCACATATATATGCATACATAAACAGATAATAAACCTAAAACTATTATTATAAGCTAATAGGGTTCGAAAAAATTAGAATAATAAGCACTCTAAGCTATACCGTTAAATATGCATAAACTTTATTGTTCAGCACAGATATTTCAAATTGATTATGTTATTTGAAATGGAGAGAGGTAAAGTAAGTCCTCCCATTTATGGTGTACAACAAACACCCACAAAGCCAAATAATCTACTCGAGCACACATATGCATATATGTACATACATAAATACATACATACGTGCATAAGTGGGGAAAGTCTTTCTGCGACGATGTCTGAAATGTATTTTTTATTCGTTTACAAAATTTTAAGGATTTACGTCAGCATAAGCGCGGAAAAAACGTAAATATATACATTTAAATAAGCTTTAAAATAACAACAGATAGAAGAGTAAAAATAAAAAAATGAATGTAAAGCAAGAAAATAAAGCTCGGCAAATGAAATCAGTGCTTCTGTGTGCTGTGAGTAGCTGCCGAAAGCCGAAAACAAAAGAATATAAAAAAAAAAATCTGCAAACGAATAATAAAATAAAATGAAATAAAGTCATAAAGTGTTATTTAATGGTGTTTTGCCTACATTACGCTTAGCGGTTATTATGCTAATGAGGTCGTTAAGGGCCTTAAAGCACTCGCTACCACATACACAAATGTACGCACTCTGGCGTATGCGTAACCTCGGCACCCACATTGGCGCATTCACATGTGCGTACATTTAAGCATACATGGGGGTATTAATATATATACACACATACTTACATATGCACATACATAACTCCATGTGTGGGGTGATATTTGCATTTTTTTCGACACACGAAATACATTCCTTTTTTGGTTCGCCGACGGCAGCACTCAAGTTCTTCAAATTCGAATTTAACAATGCGATCGGGAGATTTTCCGTTTTATAGCATTTTCTGCCTTAGTGCTTGAAAACATTACTCATTAGCATAAATTACTAGCTTCTTTTTTTAAATTTCGATATGTGATTTGCTGCGAAATTTAAATTAGGAGTGAATAATTCTTCTGTTAGGGTATCCGAGCAATTGCTTTATTTTAGCCATGAAGGCCTCCGTACCATCCTTATAAGATGGGACTCTCTGGGAGCTGACGAAAGAGGGTTTTCGCGTATACTACCCATTTGAATGCAATTATCTCTTACTAGCAGACCCGGTGAGCTTTGTCCCGCCCAAAATTAATTCTTTTTATTGAAACATTTTGGTGTAAAATTTTCACCAACAATTCACTTTCACGATATCTATTGGCAGATTTATCTGGGTCAATCTAAACACTAGGGAGTTCGACATGTCAATGTAATCGGAAGTTCACGTCACTTTTGTTCACTTGACGAGTTTTAGTAATAACTCGACTCCAGCGACACCTAGCGGTCCTTTTTCCATAGTATTACCCTTACCGATACCAATACATATCTCGAATAGGAGACAAATATCGGGAGCGGGAACATTTTATGAATAATTAGGTGGGAGGTGCCAGGCTGCCTTTATATATCGAAATTTAGCTTATAAAAACCTTGGAAAGTCTGCAGAAGGTGTCCGAAAAAATCGGAACAGTCGTTCTCGAGCTTTAAGAACAAAAAAAAAGGATTCCAAATATATTTTAGTACAGATTAGTAGCCTTAGGCTTAGGTTTATACAAAATAAATGTTTAAAGCACGAGCATTCATTTAAATGTGGATAGCAGCTACCGTACCTAAAAGCCGCACTGAAATACCTAAGGTGAGCTTGTGTATGCCTAAAATAATTTCTTTGACGCGAGAAAAATTCTGCTAAACGAGGAGAAACACACAAAGAGCTCGCTCCATTCCTGTGATGAACAGCAAAGCACTACTTTAAGAAACTTTATTCCACGCAGACCCCTCCACCCCGTCGGCTCACACGTATTTAGAACAGTTTAGTTACCTACGTGTGTGAAGGTAGAGCCCTGATGCTCACTTGGCTATCACAGTAGACTTATTCTCTAATAGCAGCTACTTTTTCCTGCAAAACTGGTTACTGCAAAAGATTCCTCCCCCAACCCTTTCGAAAAGCTTTGACCCATTCTTGTAGAAGTTCGGCGGTGCTTCCTTCTAACTTCCGCCGTATAAGTGCCCCACTGATCCCAATGAGGGTTGCCTGCTCTACTGCTGCAGTTTTCTGACTAGTGCAGAAGATATAAGCCGAAACTTGGTTCGATTATTTCTTGAGTGACAGTGCTTGAATACTCAGGCGTAGTCAAATATTTTGGAATTGCACTTGATAAGTAACCAACTTGGAGTTCACCTCTTGACAAAACTCTTAATAAAGGCATTTGACCATGTAGAAGACTTTTCGGTACGACATGGGTCCGCTTATGCCTCTATAGTCTTGGGGCCAAAACATTATAAAAAATTGCCATATCTCGTTTTAATAAATCAGTATCGGTTAGGTATACTCTCGAACTCAGGATCAATAAAAACTTGAGAAACCACGGCCCAAGAGCCACTTCTAGAATTGACTCAATATTTTTTTTTTTCAATCGCCATCAACCTCAAGAGAGATGGAAATTTTCCACTCTATATTTGTGTCCAAGGTCTGAGAGAGCTGCAAATACAATAACTGGCAATAATCTTCGAAAGAGAAAAAAGCTGAAAAGTAAATACGAGGGTTGGAAATGTACAAGTTGCGCGACTTCATGCTAAACTAAATTTCTATTTCTCAGAAAATTCCAGGGCCATTCATAGCCTGCCCACCTCGTTTTTGGGACGAGCAATTCTCAAGTGCCTAAACACTGAATAAGTAAGTACTAGGGATCGGAAGAGGCCAAGCACTTTGGCTGTCACAGAAATCTTTTGAATAGATCAGAAATCACATTGCTCATCACAGTCTACCCAAGCGGTCATAACCATCTGCGTTTCACATGACCTGACGACCTGAAGCACGTTGGTGCACTTCCTGCGCGAATGCCCGATGTAAGCTTGACTTAAACTGAAAAGAAAAAACTCATCTATAGTCGAGCCTTCTTTTTGATTGTTTGTGTTTCCGACAGAGTAAGAATATGATGTTTTGTGGAACGATTTTCTGTCTTCTCTTGACTATTTTGGATTGGAGACAAATCGGTTTCGGGGTTGTGCTATCTTCAGTGTCATTTTTCGTTCTCGGAACGAAATTGACGGGGGTTAATGGAAAATCGCTCCACATTATAGTCGAGCCCCTTATAATTAAGAACTCGTCTCCCAATAGAGAAACAGAGCTCATTAAGGAAATTTGATATCTTCGTTTTAGGTGTGCTTTGCTTGTGATCACAGAGAGTTCATTTGCTTACAGATGACTGTCAAATACGAGCAGATGCTAAAATATCGAATAAAGGTAATAGCAACATGTACATTTTAAACTGTGGAAAATTTAACAATTGTTCTCGAAAAACTCAAATTAATTTATTTCCAATTTGGTCTTCCTTGTATCCAAATTTACAAAATCATATCTGAAATGTGTAAGTACATTTTATTTCCGGACTTCGAAAACTGTTCCTTAGACGTCTTTGAGTTACTTAAAATGGCCTGTAAGCCTGAGTTTGTTAGCCAACGAACTGAAAGGTCCTGCCTTTGGGCAAGGTTTACCTCTTTACACATAATTTTATGCCAATACTTTTTCCAAAGTACCCGCCTACAACACAAATCGACACGTTCTTAGTGTTATTTTGAACGGCAACGCGTGTCCGTACTTGCCGAAATACTGTTATTCTCTTTTTTTTGCTGGTAATACCAAAAAAAAAAAAAAAAAAAAAATTGTCCAGAAGGATGAGAAAAAAAACTAGGATAACATTTGATAATTGTATGCAAATTTGATTTGTTACTAAAAGTCCAAGACAAAAAGAAGCAGAAAAGTGCCTCAAAGGTAAAACGAAAGTGCAGAACAGCCGCCGAGGGAGCGTGTAAAGGATTAGCCAAGAAAACGTGCAATCGCCTAACTAGCCCCAGTGATATTCATATCAATGCGCCTTTGACGTAGACTTGCCACACATCGACGCGCTGCTATCACTTACTTACAAAGTCGGCAAATGCCACTTGTCCGATATTATACTTTTCGTGTTGCTTTACGCTTGTAACTGTTAGTGTAAACAAAATAGCTAAGTTTCAAAGGAAAAAAACATAACATAAAAAAAAGCTCACAAGACCAAAGGAAGTCAAAAGACAAACGTTCGTTTGCTTTACGGATTTCTTTCTAACCTTTTTCTTGTTGTTTTTTCTTGCTTAAAATTTTTGGGAGCTTTTCCACCCTTTCTTTTATTTTCCGCATTTTTTTCTTGCATTGCTTTAATACAAGCGTACAAACCCTATCATTGAGCGCATCCTTTTTTCGTGAAAGGGTCACTCGGCTGGGGTATCTATCGGCTGTCAGTAGGCGGCAGCGACTCCATAGCTTGTCTACTAAGTCATTTCAGTAGGCTTGTGCCTTGCTAGTGCCACTGCTGCTGGGCAGGTTTGTCCGCCACTTGTTTCGCTTGTTCATTGGTAATTGTATGCCATTTTCAAAGATTAAGGGATTTGCACAGCATACCTTCAGCGCCAGCCGTGTCCTTCTATTTACTTTCGTTTTTTTCCTTCTTCTAAACCTAACTCTGCTGCTGCTCAGTGCATGGAATGCATAATATGGATGTGTGTGTGTGTGTGCATACATGTGGAGGTCAGAGTCATCTGCCTCGATTCTGGGTCTGGGTCATGCAAAGGAAGTGCTTTTATTGCTTTAACAGTTTACCCTAAAAATGCAAAAAACAAAAGCGAAAATTCAGCGCTTAAGGGGTATACTTTACCCATTTAGTTGTTGCTATTGCTTTTGTTGTTGTTATTGCAGCTCCGGTATTTTTGAGGAATTTTTAAGTAGCAAATGCTTGTGTTAAATACCTTTATTGAGATGGTAAGCCTTTTTATTAGCATCGCCTGGCCGTATACACTGTCTATGATGGGTTTGCGTTTTTTTTTGTTGCCAGCGCCCTAAATAAATATATGCAGTGAAAATATTTATTTAAGGCAGATGACATATTCCTGTGGCAGTGTAGCACAGACGGCAGTGCTTTGTTATTTTCACTCTTGTAGACAACAATTTGGTGTTATTGTGATTTTATGTTGTTACGCTGGTAATTAAAGTAAATCACCACAGAAAAAGAATATTGAAGTTAGGCAGCTAACAGCCTGGCGCGTTGTCTTCTCTTATTTATTTGGAGCTGCTTGTTACGCAGAGCTTAAGAAAATGTTTTCCTTTACGAGTAAGTGTTTGCAGAGCGTGAATAATTAAATTTTTTAAATAAATTACCGCTATTGGCTTTGAGTAAACGAGCCCTTGAAGTCGCAATTGCTACCATTTGTTTTAATCCAAAATTAAGGTGTTTAAAGTAAAAGAAAAAGTTTGAAAATAATGGAAATATTAAAGAAATTAATAAGTACAGGAATAAAGAGAAAAAGTATGTATACATATATTTGCTAAGTGAGTGGGCAGTTTTAAATATTAGTGATGATAAATCAGTTTGATATGCCTACAATAATTTCCGAAATTTTCACTTTTGGATGAAATCATGGAAAAAATAACAAAGGTTGCCATTTAGACGTCTAATTTGGTATTTGCCAATCATAAGTGAGCTGATGAAATCTTTTGCTATTTCTCCGTTGCAACCCCGATGACGAATGCCTACGGGTTGTTTCTGTAAAAGCTTCCTTTCATGCTGACAATCCTTTATGGATCAAAGAATTTCGCAGACTTGCATGCCAATATTCATTCCTAGAGCTCGAAGCTTTGGCAGTCTAAAAACAAAAGAAATCACCTGTAGAGGAGCCTGCCCAGGTTACTAACTGGCCGGTGTCATATTTGTGACATTAATGTCTATACCAGAGAGTTCCCCCGAGTGTCTTAATTAAACTGTGCAGTGCAAAAGCATTACTGGAGTGTAAAGGGAGTGTAACGCGCTCTTCAGCAAGCGAGTACTCCATGGAACAATATTCGCTTTTATTGCGCAAAGGTCTAGATCGGCCCAAAGTTATTGTCCAATGATGACAATTTAAGTAGCGCCTTTGAATATTCCCTAAATGCTTGGCAAGCATAACCTTTCGTAGGTAATGCGACTTCTAAAACGACATCACGAAAACGGTATTTGCTATTTTTTATTGTTTTTTTTTTTCTTAAACGATGCAAGAAAGATGATGCCTCCCCCTAACAAGCCAATGCAAGGTTTCTATAGTTGAAGGTATTTATGTATGTATTACAAAATAGTGATGCGTCTGAGGCATGTGCCGCACTAATGGACTCATTATTTTTACGTGGCTCATCAATTAAATATCTATTATTTAATAACATTTACTTTCCATTTGATTAGTCACGCTGCCAATCTCAGACTCTTCAACCTAAATATGAAGAAAAAATTCCACACGGACTTAAGTTACATATCCACATAATCATCAAATATGTGGTTGAATGAAGTATGAAATGTTGATTTCTTAGATGTACACTAGGGTGGTCCAAAAATGCATGTGATAAAGTAAAGTCGAAATTTTTATGCTCTTACCCCCTAGGAATGTTCTATACCGAAAAAATATACCCCTATTTTTTATTTTAAAATAAAAAAATATTTAGAGGTCGCTCAAAGCGCACAAAGTTTTCCATGTATTTTATATTGGGAAAAAAACAACTTTTCGTAGAAACGGTATAGAATTCTTAAAAATCAATATTTTTCTTTCGGAGAACTCCGCTTATCTGTAGAAGACTCCCAGTAATAATACCACATTTTTTATTCAACCATTTTTTCATTGCAACTATAATTTATAGGTGCGTCAAAAACTCACAAAAAACCCGCAAAATGCAAAAGGGGGACCAATAAAAAATTGTTTGTGTTAAAAATTGGTTAAATAAATAATTGGGTATTATTATTGAAAGTCTCCCGAAGAGAACCAGAGTTTTCCGATCGAAAAATATTGATTTTCAAGAATTATATACCATTTCTGCGAAACTTTGAGCGCTTTCAGCGACTTCTAAATATTTTTTTATTTCAAAAAAAAAAAAAAATAGGGTATACCTTTTTTCGATATAGAACAAACCTGGGGGGGTGAGAGCATTACAATTCCGACTTTATTGTTTTTGGACCACCCTAATGCACATACCTGCTACTTATAATAGCATTCCTTGATTATGATTGATTATTATTAAGTGTTATTTTGAAACTAAAAATGATGTAAGAATTATTGAACGGTTCTCCTAAATGAGGCAACAACCAAACACGCATTCATATGTATGTATGTGAGTAATTATTGACGCCGAAATTGATTTGGAGATTTGATTGAAGCCTGCTTTTTCCCTGTCTTATGTTGCTGCCTGCGCTTATATCTACATACATACATACATATGTACGACGAGTGTGCATGTATGTAACTTCAACTTGAACACGTTGCACATCATTGGCAGTGAATTACGAATCGAAATCGAATTGAATTGGAATTATGTCAATGACAGGCACACGTACGCCAAAAAAAAAGAAGGCAAAGAAAGGAGCGGCGTGGAAGAAAAAATCAAATTAACCTCCCCAACAAAATTATTTCACAAACGAACAAGTAATTAAATAATAACCAAACCAAACAACCGAACGAACAAATAAAATAAGCAACTAATGAATCAGTCGAGAAGTTAGGGGCAACGCGAAATTGCACGAACAGAAGGGGTTTTTTCCTTACGCCGCACTTGCTCACTTTTAGCGCACATACATACAATTGACAGATTATGCTGATGGCAGGTGGAAAGGGCCGGCCGCACCGTGTTCATAGATATTTGTTTCTGTTGCTTAGCGTAGTAATGAAAATCGACATTCCTTACGCAGTTGCGCGCCTTCAGCCAAAACAGCGTTACCATTGCGGTAAAGCGGCGTCAGAGCGTATTAGTTAATAGATATTTTTTCAGCGCGGGTGAGGGTGGGGATGATGTTGAGTTGGAGTGGCGCATTGGAGGTGGTGGTGGTCTGGTTCATTGCTTTATTTGGCTGGTTTTGACAACCTAAATTACAACGACAGTGACATGGCCCAATTGCAAAAAAAGTTGGCTAACAAACTTACTTAGATTATTTGGCAATTTCGCTGCTCCTGCGCTACCTAAGGACACACACAAATGCTCATTAAGAACTTGTATTTGATGGCACGCAAAGGTGGCTAACTGCTGGAAGGATATAAGGAAAACACGCATATAATATTTATGTATGTTTATGCAACAAATAACAGTTGCCTTATTAAATGTGCCGCTTATAGTAAAACCTTACGTTTCTTGCAAATTTCGTATAGAAAACCAAACTCGTATTAAAAAATGATGCCAATTAAAAAGTCGATGTTACCTGGTCTTCGGCTGTATTTTTTCCTTTGGCATCTCACTTTCTGACTGACACATTCAATTCCATTTTCCGCGTTGCTGAATCTATGTGGCGGAATTCCATTGCATGTTTTCAATTCCTGCTCGGCTGCTACCATAGAGAACACTCCTGGATCCATATTTCGGATGATATCTAGACCTAAACCGCATATACCACTCGCACAACATCTGTATCAGGAACACAAAACTCTCGCTCCGCGAATACTTCCACCGAAGTTCAACCACCACTCATAGTAGTAAAAACTTTAGCGCGACTCTGGCGGAATTATCTAAGGCCAGAACCATTTCCAGGTCTGGATTCTGTAGTGGGTTACACTCTAGCTCATCCAGACTCGACCCGATACCTATATATGGCTTGCAAGGAAACCCACACGACATCAAGCATTGCCTTCAATATTTCCAGTGTAGTTAATACACACTTCAATTTTCACAACTATTCCAGAGAAAAAATTTTACATATCTATCGAAAATTGTTAAAATTAGGTAATTAAATTTTGAGCCTAGTGATTGACCTAGAAACGTTTTCAAGATTAGATCTGCCCAAACTTGTTCACAGTTGAGAACCAAAAACAAAACGATTTAAGAAAATACTTCGCATTTGGTGTTTCATGCGAATTTTGGACCTAAAAATTATTATTATTCTGCAAGATTCTTCTCCTTCTTTTGCGGCCCTGCACATTGTCTCCATTTGTCCGAGATCAACAAACTTCGCCAATTGTTTCCCTCCTTTGCAAAGTTCCGCCAGTTGTTCATTAGTAACGTAGGCTGCTGCTTCTGCGTTATGCTCGTGGATGGTCTTTGCCTGCGATGTTCACTCACGAGTACCGAGTAGAAGGATATTTTCACCGGAGCGTACAACATGTCCAAGCCGATGCAGTCGTTGTACTTTTTTACGATTCACTTTGTCCATATCGTTAAAAAGTCTTTCGAGCGACAAGTGTCAACTCTGGCAACTATCTTGAAAGTTCTTGGGTGTGTCTTTCGAGAGACTATTTGAAATATCCGTTAACGAGATGGTGTTAGCGTTATTTTGTTTGTCTTTTAGCAGTAAGTTTTACAAAAATTCAATGAAATTAAAAAAATATTTTTATATTTTATTAAATTAAAACCATATTAAATAAAAAAAATTTTACAAAATAAAAGAAAAAATAAAATAAGTTCGTAAAATTTAAATGAAATAAAAAATTTTATTTTTCGAACATGAAATTTAAAAATATAAACAGTGTAATAGAAATTCGAAAAGAAAAAAATCAATTTCCAAAAGTTAAATAAAATTAAAATATAGTATTTTTAATATTTTTAATGGGCTTTGTACCACGATTGCTTATTACGAAAAATTGAAAAAGCACCAAAGTCTAAGCGGTAGAAGTTATAGCAGCTATTTCGGAGATCACCACATCTCTTCATCAGACTTCTTTTTTCTAGACTTCAGCAGGGATCGAACCTGCGTAATCGATGTTCAAAGTCAGAAGCGCTAACCACTGAGCTATGTACATCCCGTAAACTTTTGTTACTAATTCATTTTCCTTATTCAACCAACTAGTATCAAGTGCAGCTGATTTGGCGCTATTTAAACCTGACAGCGTGGTTGTTGTTGTCAATTCTATACATCCATTTGCATATTCGCTTTTTTGTATAGTATACAAAGCAACAAAGTCTAAGCGGTAGACTTTCGAGAACAAAAAATGACACTGAAGATGGCACAACGCCGAAACCGGTTTATCTCCAAACCAAATTTGACAAGGGATGACGGATAATGGTTTCACATTACATCAAAAAAAAATATATACAAAAATCAAGTTTAAAAAATCCGCTGCCCTAGGAATCGAACCTCGCATGTCTCGAATGACACACCAGCGAACATGATTAAGTGCTTTCTGTCAAAAGAGCTTTTCACCATGAAAATTGGCAGGGGAGCTTTTTTCGTAAGACTTTCGTGCCAAAAGAAACGAAATCTTTCAAACTGTTTGCCTATTGTCTTTTAATTGCCTTACAAAAGACTTTCAACTTTCTTAGTCGGAATTGCCCTGTAAATAGAATTCGACAAGTATTACTCTCTACCTGCTCCTCGGAAGCTTCTACCAAACGAGAATTCAGAGAACAAACAACGGAAAACCGACTGGACAGACTACAGATCTTGCAAAAAAGCCGACCCACTACTTATATCTTGGGATAATTCTCCAATGTGTAGAATAAAGTCTTAAAGCTTAAACAGACGGCAGCGTTAATTCGGATTAGCTCGGACTTAATCCGGATCAACTGAAGTTAATTCCCGAGTTGATCTGGATTAACGCTGCCGTCTATTTCTGCTTTTAGATGATAAAATCGGTAGATGAGGAGAGTGGCAGTAAGAAAAGAATTTAGCCTTTTAAGATGGTGTGCTTACTTTTGGATTGCATGTAAAGCGGTAATCGACCGGGAAGCTCACAGTATCTTAGAGTACAATGGACGACATATAGTCTGAGTGCTGTTTTCTGCACGCGTTGTTTTCGTGCGTGGTTCCGATAAACAAAAAAAATTAATTACATATTTAAAAATTAAAACTTAGTATTCAATATTATTCAAACGCTTTTCCAATTTTCCGACCTAGAAATCAGTTTAACGTGAACTAAGGCACCAATAATTGCATGCGTGTTTCAAATCCATTACAAATCAAATTGAAAACAAAGGACGCCGAAGTATTTTTTTTTTCTGGTCCTTAAATTTAATTAACAGCTGTCGGGTGAGGATTTTCTGGATAAAAAAATATTAAAAAAAATCCAATGCCTTAAGTATTTTTAGAATATGTAATCCTGCTACTTGTTTCCTTTCTTCGCCTCACTGCCGCAAATTTACTTTCATTATTGCCAAGGTCTGCCCTTTAAAACGACTACTACTTCCGTTATCACTTTTTCACATATTTTCTTATTTATTGTAAAAGCATTTGTGATAGAAACAAAAGCAGGCGGCAACTGCAAAGAATTACGGAAATTAGTTTTTTCCACATGAATTTCCAATAAAAGCGCAGACATAGGAACCAACGGCAAGTCTACCCACTCAAACTAAAAAAGCCTCAACCATACAAAACTACTTGCATGTGTATGTGTATTTGGTTAGTGGCCTATTTGCGATGTTCATATCTTTGGCGCTTTGTTGCGGCCGCCAAAAGACCACAAATAAGGCAATCGCGGCGATGATGCAGCAGTAGCGCCAGCAACATCCTCCAGCAGAAGCACCAGCAGCAGCAGCAGTGGCAGCACATTGTCCTTTTGTCTTTTGGTTTTGCGACAAAGCGAATGTATGGGCGAATGTATGTATGTATGTGTGCTCAGCGTGTTGTGCGCGTGCCACAGGCGCATTAAATTGAAATTGTGCAACACATATAAGTTTTTATAATCAGGACACAAACAAAGGACGAAAAATGCTGCTGTGGTTGATTGTCAATAGACTCTTTGTTATGCTGTTGTGTGTTTGGGCTGAGTGCACTTTGAGCCGACAAATGACTTCACACATGCATCAGGTACTTAGAAGGAGGAAAGAGCTTACGTGCATGCGAAATGGTATGTAGATAGATGGCTAGGGATTTTCGAAGAGAAGCATCGTTTAGATAGAATGGCAGTGGAATAGAATTAAAGATACAAAAATGTTGTGGGTCATGAACTTTTATCTTCTATGGGTCAAAACTTAGTCCATCAAAATCACATAAGGTAATGAGGTAGCGAAATTTCGGATCGCAAATCAAAATACATATAAAACCGCCTCCAACTTCTTCAACATGTTTCCCTTCCATAAAGAATGATGATTTCTTGCTTAAAATATTTTCTCTAGAAAAAGTACTACTGACCTCCAAATCGAAAAAACTGTTCGAATGCCAGATTCAGCGAGTGTTTTTCAGGCACTACACTCTAAAAAAAAAAATTGTGTAGATTTCCTACCTAACAGGTAGGTTACTGATTATTATTCGCGAAATTACATGCTCGATTATTCAACGAATAGTTTGTTTAAATTTCGGACTTTTTAGAGTGTAATATGGCTGCTATGGTGTGCGTAAATTTACTAAGAAAGTGTGTACAAGCTACAAAATACACATCTGCTGTTTGATTTCACCCTTAGAATTGTGGAAAGCCACTAACAAAAAGGATTTTTACACACGAAAATGTGTAAACGAGAAAAATACATATTCATCGTGTAAATTCACCAAAAAATTTTAAAAATAAACAAACATAAACTCGATTTATAGTCCCATTTTTAGTCGACCAGGCAAAGCCAAAATTTACTGAAGACACACAAAGGTGAAGAGGTTCAAGTCCATTTTTTGAAATTAGTATTTCGGATAGACAGAAAATCGATGTAGTTTCGCATTATCTGTCGTTCTGTTTCTAAAACTAAATTTTGAAAAAAGTGGTTTTGGCACCTTTTCATCCTTAGGCAGCGATATATATTTTAAATAAAGAGCAAAAAAAAATTATTGTTTAAATATGTCAATGTGGTGCGTTTATAATTTTGACACGGACTCTATTTGATTTTTTGCAACGGTCAACTTACGAAAAGTAAAAAAGTCGAAAATATTTTGTATGTATTTAACCAAGTAGAAGATACATATGAATCAAGCCAAGTTTGGCTGTCGTGATTAAAAAAAAAAAAAAGTAAAATTACTTCCTCTCCCTCCAAACTGTTTTGGTGCGGAATTTATTTTTACAAAAATTTAATACGCAGCGGGCAAGCATCGCTCTGACCCCCTTCCTGATAATCATCATCGCTGACCGACCAAGCATATTTAGCCGTAATTGCGGTCATATGTGCGAACCGAATTTACTGCTATACCTACTTCCTTGTGTGTGTGAGTGTACTTACTTTGTACAGCCCCAGGGAATTTTAACACAAAATAAAAGCAGCGAGTACTGTCATTAAAACCCCGGAGGTGCGGAATAAAAACGTATTTGCTCCAAATTAAACATTACGAGTGCTCTGCGACCCAAGCGACCAGTGCACCACCAACCAGCGGGCCAACCTGTGCCAGAGTGGTCAGTCAGCAAAGCATTGCATGGCGAACAAACGTAAACTCGAGTCGCGTATTTTCGCAACCGCAGCGACCAACCGGGCAAGGAAGCATTGTTGTTGGTTAGCTGCCTGCCTGCTTGGATATGCCAACTGGTTGGGGATGCTGGTGGTGGTGGTGGTCGCCAAACGCTGACCGTTGACCGCAGTAAATCACTGGCCCAGTGAGTCGCGCGCGCAAACGGCGACCAGCAGTGGGCAGTGGCCAGTGACCAGCGGCAACCGACGGCGACCTGTGCATTTGTCGAGGCGCTTCCGGTCAACGGCGGCGACAAAATGTGAACTAAAGATTATGTCAGTGTGGCATGAAGTCGAAGTTTAGCGCAACTGTAGCATTGCTAATGGTGGGGAGGGGGGACTCGAACTCATTCACATGTGAAATGTCAGTGAGTGGCAACAACACTACCAGCTCGCACAGAACACACATTAAATTAGAGTTTATTTCGCAATTAACGCCTGTTGCTGCCACACCCACTGGGCTGGCAGGCCGCCCCCCCCACTTGCTATTCACCGCTTCCGCTCTTCTCGTTTGCTAATGACGTTGACAGAAATTAGTGCTTCCTGCCACAATGCCGTGGCATACAACGGTTGACAGCAGGCTTAATAGGCTGTTGAGCTAAAATGCATTGGTGTGAGTGAGTGTGTGTGTTTGTGTGTGGAAGAACGTGCGCCTGAAGTGGTTGGGAATCCTTTTGAAGATATGTGCGAAATTCATTCACTTTGCTACAATGGCATTTTCACTTAACGTGCTGTCGACACCTAACGGCAAACGTTTGCTTGTAGGTACATACATATGTTCATGTATATGTATGTAACGCTCACACCTTTTTAGTTCACAACGCTTCTTGCTCCAGCTCTCCAGTAGCGGTTTGAAGTGGAGCTGACACCCATCCACACTAGTTGGTTTTTGCTGTTCACGCAGCTGGCTGTTCATTTGCGGTTCGCGCTTTAAGCGCTCACAGACTAAATATTTAGTATTTAGTATTTCAATGTATGTACTGCCTGATACAGGTGTAAATGGGAATTAATTAACCGCAAATACTATAAACATTGTCTTACATTCATACAAACTAAAATAAGCGTACGCGGCGCGCACACAAATCGGTGGTATTTAGTCCTCCGGCTTTGTAAGAACTTCAGCGTGAGTATGAAGCGCTTTATGTGTAAGTATGTGGCGCAGTATTGTTTAATTTAGTTTAATATTGTACTTATGTTGTAATTATTGGTGATGTTTGCAACAACTACTCGTAAATTCATTAGGTTTCCACACTTTTTTGTTAGTGCTTCAATGGGGTCGAAATTTAGTTAACTTGCTAGCTAACTGTACTAATACTATGTTTCCATTGAGAGATTTATCTACAAAGATTTAATAAACCCAGTGGCTTATATATTATTTTATAAATGCAGTTGCGGACATTGAAATACAGACAGATAAAAGAAAGGCACCAGAGCGGAATTTAATTATGGGAATTCTTAATATTATTGGCTTCTTATTCGTGGTAAATATGTATAAGATATATTTTGGAAAATGTGTTAATTCATTTTCCCCAATTTAAAAAAAAAATGTATCTATATCAAAACGGTAAAGAACATTTGCGGTAAGAAAAATTTGTAAAGAGCTGTTGGGGAAATAAACTCTCTTCCTCATAATAGGGAACCAAAAATCCACTCGTCGGCCTTTGGGATATCACAAGGACCTAGCTACAAATATGACTCCCAATGCATTTCTTCAGTCGAATTGCGTTATGGGGGATGTTTGGTGCAATGTTGTCGAAGCAGAACCATTACCGAGTTTTATAAATTTTATGCCGCAGCGCGTAAAAGATTTAAAGAAAGCGAAGAAAACTCTGCATGATATTATTATAAAACATATTTTCTGAATTTGTAGTTTTTAAAATAATATCTTCTTAATTTATTACAAACAAAGTTAAGTAAATATTGATAATTTTCCTTTAAATCTAATCAAAATATAAAAACACGCTTAAAAATATGAAAATGCATGCTTTTTTAACAGGCTCGATTTCAATGTCCGCAACTGTATATTGAAAATACAAATGTCATTTGACTTATGGCATGTAAATTTGTGGTTGCCACACCCAACAAATTGTATTTATTGATCAATTGTATTGCAGATTTAACGAAGATTTAACTTAAATCGATAAAAATATCGATAAATAATATCGATAAATAATATCGATAAAAAAATCGGTGAAAATATCGGTATCAAAATCGATAAAAAATCGATTAAATATCGATAACAAGATCGATAAAAACATCTATAAAAATATCGATTATTAAATCGATAAGTTCCCAAAATATCAGTAACAAGACCGATAAAAAATATCGATACCAAAATTGCTAAATATATCGATAACAAAATCGATAAAAATGTCGATAATAAAATCGATAAAGTATCGATTACGAAACCGATGAAAATATCGATTGTTATATCGATAATTTCCGAGAATCCCGAAAATCTCTAAAATCCCGAAATAGTTCCCCCAGTTAATACCATGTACATAACTCAAGAAGTACTTGTTTCAGCCCCAATCATTTCCGTGTGCAACTTCCGTGTGCAATTTCTGTTGAATTCGCCAATTTACTCTCAATCAACCAAGCGCCGCTAAAGAAGTTTCACTTGGATAATCCACCAAACGGATGAGTTGTATACTAAAAAAATAAAAATGACGCAGGTACTTCTTGCTCTAAACCCATATCGTCGTTTAAAGTACAAAACCGCGTATCAACAAAATGCACAACCGCATATGTGAGGTTGCATAAATTTCATATATCAAAATGGTTCTCTTTTTTATAAAGCAATCGCATTTCTGGCTAGTGTATTTGAGGACGAATGGATAGGGATTGTGCCAAGCGCTTGTGTGAGCAAATCCAATTTTTGGCAGCAAATGTCAGTTACGCGGTTTTGTACTTTAAACGACGATATGTAGTTTTCACTTTCCTATTTACTTTCTTTTACCAAGACTCCATTTTTGCATAAAGCATATTAACTGTCTAGCGAAAGAGCGAGCTACTTACTACCTTTTCGCTTCTTCGACTGTGGCACAACAAAGTCGCCGGTGCTAATCCTCATTTAATTTTAAAGTTCGAAGGTGTTGAAGATAATTTCTGAGCCATCCAACTTAGAGAGACATGGGGCAGCATAGGCAGGGCAGGTAGACATGAAGAAGCGTCGTATTTTAACTGAATTTCGAGTGGAATAGGCACACATGCTAAATTTCATAGACACACATACATATACATACATACGTAGGACTATATTCGGTTGTCTGCATATATGCACTAATATCCTTACTCCGTGCGCGCATTCATGTGAGTGCGTTCCCTGCTCATAAAAAATATTTTATGACTGTGCCTTCTTATATGTATATGTATGTACTATGTACATATGCACATGCGAGTATGTATGGGAAAAAGCTGCATGAATACAAACAGGTATGTATGTACGTGTGTGCATGTGGGTTGGCACTGCGGTAAGTGGCAGCATTACCACATCGCAGCGCTCGACGAGATAAAATAAATGGTTCCAGACATTGTCTTATGAATAAATTGTTATGGAAATCGAATTAATGAGTGCTATGAAAGCGCCCCAACCAGCCGCGCAACAACCAACCGAACATCCCAGCCAAGCTAAGCCGCGCCGAGCCAAACCAAGCCAAACCAAGCCAAGCAACCTGTCAGCCAAGCGGACTGTCCCAGCCAAGAGCAGAAGCCGGTAAGCAGCAACTGGCAGTCGGCTGCTGCAGTTGCATGGTAAGCAAATTTCTCTCAGCTCTACCTTAATGCAAGATTTCGGTGCGAGTGTATGTACATATGTATATAAGTCTGTGTGCGGACGCAGAGGTTAATACCTGAGCTTATTTGCCTAACTCTTTCGCTCGAACGTAATTTAATTATGCGTTCACTTTGTGCGCCTTTAAAGTTCTTATCTCGTTTTTGGTTTTTTTTTTTTTTTTTTTTTTTAAGAGCGGGGTTTTGGTTTCACATTTTCTTTGGAATGCACGAAATGCTCCTCAAAGACATCCACCAACTCAGCTCGGTTACGAGATAACGCATTAATGCATTGGTTGCCTGGTAAGCTGGCAACAAGGCAAATGGAAGTTTTATGGTTTTCGGCATGTGAAATGAAGAGAAATTTAATCAAGCTACCGAGAAAGTGAAAGAGTTAATGAGCAAGCGTTGTTGTGTCGCCAAATTTGAATTTTAAATTTTTTGTTGAAATCGTGGAAGAGAAGAAGGAAAATTTTGATGTATCAAGTGCGTTAAATAGAAAGTAATGCTAGAATGCTTTAGTGCTCTGTTAGGCATTGAAAGTATCCAACTATGCAATGATATGATGATTTGGTAGATACGTACTTGAAGAAAGACAAATTGAGAAAATGGAAAAGCGTTTAATATTAAACTTTATACATAAAAAACGGCAAAGTAACTTATAGCCGGTTTCACCAGCAATTAAAATGGAAAATGTTTTTTACTTTCTGTCAATTTCCATATAAAATTCTAAATATTAAACTCATTTTTCACTTTCATTGCTTTCGTGAAATTGGCTGTTAAACTGTTTGACTTTAATTGAAATGTATTCCAATAAGAAAAATACTTTTGATTGTCTCCTAAGTATTGACAATTACGGCACGTACAAAAAATTTTAAGAAGAAACAAAATATCGCTGGAAGAGATTATGTGAATTAGTTAAAAAGTTTAGAGATATTTAATATTTCACGTTAAAAAAAATCGTAAGCACCTAAAAGAGGTTTTTTCCAAAAAACATAGTCTTAAATTATTGAAAAAACCAGGGACATAACAGTTATAAGTTTTATCGAAAAACAAACAGTTATTAGATGAGAAAAATTTTTATTTCGCCGATAAGAGTTATAACCCAACGTTTACTTTTTACTTTGACTATTATGCAGGAGAAAGATGTTTTCCGTCGTCAATAAGAGTTATTTCCCAACGTTTATTTTTACGTTGTCAGATAGCAGTTATTTCACTCCTCCTCTTTTATTTTCATCATCTTTATTTTCTTCTCCATCTCCGTTTTCGTCAATATTCATATCTTACAAAGTTTATCAGAAAACGTAACAAATAAACGTTGGATAATAACTGTTAACACGCAACGTAAAAAATAAACCTTGGGTCATAACTCTTATCGGCGAAATAAAAAATATTTTTCATCGAATAACTGTTATGAAACAACGATTTCGTTAAATTTCAGAATTCGGGCAACGTTTTCAATTTTTAAATTCGAGATAACAGTTATTTTTGGTTCCTGGAAAAAAACTGTAATGTGTAGTGAAAAACTCTTATTAATTTAAATCTGAAAAAAATCACGCGTACATCTGCCCATTCCTACTTCCATCCATAATATAGATATAGAGAGGGGAATATTTATAAGGGATAGTTTGACTTACATAGACATAGTTTTGTTTCCCTCTCCCCACAGATCGCATTGCCCGTGATCGTATTATGATCCTGTAGGCAGTACCTCATGCTGTGTTTTGAGCAATATACCTTTTAATATTTTTTCATTAATAACACGGAAGTCTATTTTTTCGATATAGCAATATCCTAGTGAGTGAGAGCATTAAAATTCCGACTTTACTTTTTTCACATGCATTTAAGGGCGACGAAGTCTCTCTCATATCACTTATCTCGATCATCACATTGCCGCACATTCCAGATGAATGCTTTCAAATCATAGTCACACATAGTTTGCCCACTGTACCTGGCAAGGTGTATGTACATATATGACAAGATGGTGGGTGACAGCTGAATTTTTCGCCGTAAAAAGCGTTACGTCAAAACGATGCGTTTGTTGTAATTCATACTGTCATTGTGCGTATAATTTGTTAATGTAATTTTTTACTTATATATATACGGCTAACACCACCTTGTTAAATACGCCTTAGTACCCGGATGGTGCGAACTTTAATGAGAAATTCTGTATAGTCGTGACACTTGTAACTGGGTACTTAACTGGATGACCCACTGCAATTACGTGTGGATCATAACATAATTCAAATGTCATCCACGAATTTTCACAGTGGAACGCTTACGGGTGCTAGAACCACCCATCACCCAAGTCCATATCACTCAATACGATGCAAAAGAAACCGTTAATCGTCATTCTAAAGCGCTAACGCTAGGCGCACATTGCATCCGATAGGACGACCGTTTTCGGCCGAACAATTTGACCGTCCGAAATGATGCGCACACTTAACCAGATTATTTGCCGACCGTATTTGTACACACAAATCTAGTTTTCACTACAATTTTGTAAGCAGTGAAATATTTTGATACATTTTAATTGACTTACTCTAAACATGTGATTTTATATGTAATTTTTTTATTTTTGCACCCAATAAGTTAATTTTTCGCGGTCCATTTTGGTACTTTTCATCTGACATCGGACGAGAAAGACAAACATGTTTGAATTTATCGTCACTGACGGACGTCAACGGCCGATGTCGGTTCGGTTATCGGTTTATGTGCGAGAGTGCTCATATAATAGGTGCGTTCGCGTAGCTGTTAATTGTTCAAGTTTAACCAAAACTTACAGGTTTTTGCGTTCGCGTACGTAAAAAACTTGCAAAGTAGGGGAAACGGAGAGAGCAAAGTGACATTTCATTTTGAGGGGAAGCTGTTAGTTTCTGTTGGAAAAATTTTTGCCAACAGCAATTTGCCAACAGGGGAAACAGCTGATCAAAAACAGCTGGTTGGCATTTACGCAAATCACAAAATGAATTTGATGGTTTGGAAGATAAAAATTACAAAATACGACTAATTAAACTTGTAAGAAATAAGTAGTTATTTGTTTAATCAATAAACTGTGTCAGTATAACACTTTGCGATGACTTTTCGTACGTTTTAAATTTTACACTTTTGTATGTAAACAAAAATTATATCAGCTGTTCGTCTAACTTGCAAGTTTCTGCAAATTTTCTGTTCGCGTACTATTTTGGATATTTCTCTCTTGTGAGAGAACAGGTGACATTTCGCCGGAATTTGGCAGTTGGTTGGTTTCTGCTGGAGATTTTAAACGAACGCACCTAATAACAAGTGTTTATTCATATCGACCGCATATAGCCGATATCGGCCGAGCACAATTCGGCCGATGCCGGCTGCAGTATGCGCGTAGCGTAACTGTTGACGTATGTACGGGTGTTGGCTAATCATTGACAGAAGCCAGGAAAAAATTATTTGCTCTGTATTCTAATGTTTATTCTTCCCATGATCTTTGATTCGGTAAAAAAAAGGGAACGAAGTTTTTATTTATCATTTAGATGCATCACCAATCGATCCAAGTTATAAAAAGCTTTGAAACTTCCTTTCGGGAAAGGCGATTCATAAAGAAGACGCCAAGTTACATAAATTTTAAAATACGACAACAAGTAAAGTTCATCTTGCTTTTTAATGTTTTAAGCGCGAAATTAACCACAGTTAATCTTTAATGGCAAAGAAATGGTAAATGTTTTATGGATTATTGGAGTAAACTTGTATGACTTCAATATTTGACATTCAAAGTATTTTTTCTTTTGGCCTCTTCAAATAAATATTTGCCACTTTTGACGACAAAACAAATTACTACTACCAACAATATTTCCTTCCTGTCACTTTGATATTTTGCTTCCTGGCAGAAATCAATGCTAACAGCGAATTTCCTACCCACACCCGCAATAATGCAGCGCCCTCTTGCTCCATTTGTACAGTTACATAATCGTATTTTCCGAAAATTTCGTAAGCATTTGACTGCTATTTTTTAGAAGTTTTTTTCTTTTTTACGTATAAAAGCTGGTATTTATTGTATGAAAGTCAATTGAGATCAAATCATTTGGAAGCAAAACAGTTGATATGCTGCGGCAATTGACAAGCACTCATACTACGCACGTCATAACACACACACAAACACTTATATAAATAAATATACCCAATCAACATTTTTGTTAAATCTCCATTTGAGGTGCTTTTGAGTATTAAGCCTTTTCTCAAATCTCAAACGTTTGATCTTAAATGTGTCTTTAGTAATCGTTGATGTCGTTCTCAAACTAATTTCTTTTATTTTCGAATTGAGAAATATTGTATTCTCAACTTTTTCTCAAACTTGAGTGAAGCCGAACGAAATGGAATTCATTTAGTCTCATTGAAATATTTGTATAGTTTTGCCAATGATATACATATGTATGTAGAAGAAACACATAATTTTTATAGGAATGGAAGTTTTATTTATGCAGTTTAACAGTTTATTTATTCAGCTAGTTTAAAAAAGAAAAATACGGCTCATGTAGACAATTAGTTGCACGAATTTTGTTTTGAAATTAGTTACTTAGAGCTTGCGAAGTCTTTTTTGAAAAAAAAAAAAAAATACAATACAGTTAATATTCTATGTTACTTAAAAAGATTAAGCGCGCAAAAAATGTCAACTTTTTTCTCCGATCTAGGGATTTATTGCAATTTTTGTCCACAAAAAGACTAAAAAAATATTTTAAATAAAGCATAAAACCTTTTATCATACTTAATAATATATTTTGTATAGCATAAATAATATTGTTTTTAACATAAAAATATTATTTCACTTTAAGCGGACGAACTGTAGGTCACTGTTTCCTTCTTTCGTTCGTAAATTTTAATTGCTCGTTAGTAGACTATCTTGGCAAGACCAATCACAAAAAGATCGGTCGCAAAATTGGTATGTTCCTTTGAACTTTGGACTAAAGCCTGGGGAACTGTCCTACTACAATTTTACTCTCTCAAGTAAGAGTTAAAGGAGAATAGATGCCAAAATGCACGGGAATGCAAAAAGCTTTTTTTTCCGCAAAAACACCAGTCGGTTTGTTTACCTGTCGTTAATGATTTGATTGAAAGATCACTATATGATTATTAAAATCTATATAATTAATTGCACACGCATTCCAACATTTCGCTGTTTACTTCCATTTTTAACAAATGTTAGGTTCTTTGCTTTCATCGCGTTCTGTTTTTTTTTTTATAAATGCAACCCTGGGTATCGTTTGACACTTTTCATGAATTTGCAGGAAGAAAAGCGCCGAACTAAATCCTATAACTTCTGACTAGGAATAATTGCTCAGTTACTCTCTCAGAAGTGTTCCCATTTGCAGGTTCTTTCTCCATAGGAACGACTTCCTGTAAGTTCTGTATAAATCTTGTAAACCAGACTCGTATTGGAACAGACTAAATGATATTACTAAAATATTTTCACTCAAAACAATAAATTAAATGCATTTCAGTTCTCTCGAACGGCGAGCCATTTTCCGACATAAAAACATGATTTTTTTAAATGTTTCTCTACCGTTCTTAAGTTGATAAAGATGGTTTGAGAAAAATTTGAGAAAATGTTTAGTTTTAAATGATAAAAAATGCTGAAAATCCAATCGAGAAATAGTATTTTCTCAAATGTTTGAAATTATTTTTCCCAATGTTTGTTGGGTATATGTATATGTATATATGGCTCGAACGTCATATGGGAATTCTTCACTTGAATGAATTCCTTTGTCGGTATGCGCGTATGTGTGTGGCTGTGTGTGCGCGTAGGTTTTTGTTGCGCTTGGCAAAGTGGCACAGTGGCATTGGCAATTGCTCAATTCAATTTCCGATTGAGTGCACGCTACTACCTCGATTGAATCACTTGATTCGCTCTTGCACCTTTTGACTTGCTGCCGCCTGACGTTGAGTCACTCACTTCCTAACCTACGTACGCTCGCTTTTTGAGGAGTTATTGTATGCTGTCAAATGTCGCATTTAGCGTTTCGAGGCCGCACTTTCATACAAACCCAAATACAATACCCATACGTTCGCAGTTTCCTTCATACAGGTAAGTTAACTTTATATCGAAGATTAGTTGAATAATGTAATTTGTCGTAGTCGCTCGCATTTTTTGGCTATTACATTTGCTGCGTTGCTATTTTCAGTAACCGTTCTTGCTATTCACATTTCTTTTATTATATGCTTACTGTTGTTGTTATTGTGCCTACCTACATCTGTATATTTGTTGTTCTTTAATAGGCCCATTATGCGCACCATAAGCTTAAAGTATCCTTAAAAAAAAAACTCTGCCATTTCCACTTGATCAGCCCATTTCCGCCTCATTTGTTTGCTTTGTAAGCGAATTAGGGATTTACTGTTTTTGTTATTGTTGCTACTTTTGGTCGCTGAGTTTTAGTGGATGCACAATGCTTTATTCATTTCATACTTTTTATAAACCATGAGTAGCAATTGAGCTAATAAATACCATGAAAAGCCTTAAACAGCAGATGTAATTTCATTGATCACAAATTTTAATTAGAGAGAGGAATTATCTTATTTTAAGTGGTACCTAATCAAAATGCCTAATTTTATTTATTTACTAATGAATTTGGTTGAAAGTGTTAAACAATTAATTATTTTAAAAACCGTGTCAGCAGTTTTAAGTCTGGCCACCCTTGGCCTGAATAATGGCCTCCAAACGGCTATAAAAAATATCAGAGGTTCGAGAATCTCAAAAAAGCTCTTCTTCGGAAATGGGCCAAAAGACCACAGAGCTACTTTTATGCAGCGTTTGGGTCCTTTAAATAGTTCAGGCAAAGGGTGGCCAAACTGACGGCCTCTCATGCAGTTTTTAAAATAATTCAATTGTGAACCCTTTTGGCTGAATTCATCAAAAATCATAAATCATTCACAAAAATTGAAGTTAGGACCCCACCCAAACCCAGTTTAATCGTTATCAAATTCTGTATTGTAGTAAAATCCTCAGCTCAATAACAACTTTCCGAACAACACAGCCAGGTAACTGTGAAAATGTACTAATCTGTGCAAATGTACAAATTGTGTGGTCACTGCTTAAAAACTGTGTTGCCTTTGAAGACTTTTGTAATTTTGACAAATTTATTTCGTATCATTTCATAGAGAAGCAAGTTTCCCCAATGCAAGCAACACCGTTGCCAAAGCTATCGCACATTCTTGGACCGATTTCTGGAATGTTTCTAAACATAAAAATGGACATTACGAACTATTGTTCTTGTTTTTACGAGTATATGACACTACAAGCATTTGTCGGCTTGAGGCGAGACCAAACAACTTCGCCAATTGTCTCTATCATTTGCGAAGTTGCACCGGTTGTTCATCCCGAGTGCAGATGGCTCCTTCTGTACTCCAACTTCCATACTGCCGTTGGATATTAATGTGCGTAACTAAATATAATAAGGAGTCGGCCGCTGTGGTGTAGTGGTAAGCAGTGCGCACTTCCACTCCGCAACGCCTGGGTTCAAACCCTGGTCAAAACAACATCGCAAAAAATATAAAAAAAAAGGTTTTTTCTTAACAGCGGTCTTCCCTCGGCAGGCAATGGCAAACCTTCGAGTATATTTCTGCTATGAAAAACAGCTTCTCATAAAAATACAATCGCCGTTCGGAATCGGCGTAAAGCTGTAGGTCCCTCCGCTCTGTGTGCCAACATCAAGGCGCACGCCACAAATCGGAGGAGAAGCTCGGCCAAACACTAACATATGTGTAAGCACCAATCTATTATTATTATTATTATTAACTAAATATATTAATGTCACAGTAAAGTTCGTACACATAGATCGTAATTCCATCTTTTTCGGTAAGTTATGTTCATATGAACCGGACCACAGATCTTGCGCACAATACTTAGTTCACTCGAAAGCCCCTAAAGCCTTGCCATCTTTTTTGGCATTGTTTCTGTTTGTCGGGAGCGGGGTCTGGGTTTCACTTGACTGATGAGCACTAGAAAGGATCTTGATCTCCAGGTTAAAATTCTTGTTGGTTCTTATGCTGGATCCTTGGTAGATAAAGTCCTTAGCGATTTCGAAAATATAATTATCATCAGTGACGTAACTGCTTATACGCGAATACTCTTTGTGAGTTGCCTGGATGCATTTTGTCTCCCTTTCGTTCACCATTGGATCTATCACCTTTGGCTCCTTCTCCAAGCTATAGAATGCTGTCGCTATTGGCCTTATTGTGGAGATCGACGATGTTAATACCGTCAGTCAGCAGCTTCGTGGGTTTGCTATTTCCGTATTTCACTTAGTATCGTCGGCAGACTCTTATAAGCACTGTTGAGTAGTCTTATTATGCTACAAAAAAAAGCGAATCGCATCTCCGTGCAGCTTATCGATGTTGAATCTTCCGTATTTTCAGGTTTGATTTTAGTCGAAGTTTTATCGTCGAATTAAATGCACGACAAGAAAGCTCGAATCGTATGTTTCGTATATCAAAACATGATCAATTTGGTTGTTGGTTTGAACAAAAACCTGCGAATGGGTTTATGGGGTTTGGATGCTGGAGTTTGTACCATGCCGCGCCAAATTCGATCTGCCCTTTCGGAAATATTCCCTAGAAGGGAAGATTTTAACATCGGGACGAGGTCAGCGCTTTGATGCGGCTTGTGAGGTGAACGTGAGTCGCCGCCCAACCACAAATTCCATACCAATTAGAGCTCCGTTAAGACAAAGATAAATAAAAATTATAGTAGAACTAATATCGGGATAAAAGAGAAGATAAAGGTCAAGATGAAGATGATGATGAGTATGTAAATTTAGGTGAAGATGGATACGAAAAGGAGGGTAAATATGAAGATGATTATCTAGGTGAAGATGATGGTTAAGATAAACATTAAGAAGGAAATAATTATTTATATGAAGATGAACGCCAGGATGAAGATGAATATGAAGATGAATATGAAGATGAAGGTGAAGAAGAAGACAAACAAATAAAACTCCGTATATGTTTATTAGAAACTATATTGCAAACCTGTTCTTTTCAGCATTTTTTCTATGAAATTTGGGGACTACACAAACTCAGTTTCTGGTAGTTAGGTTAAAGCTAACAAAATTCGATTCTATTTTGTAAAATAGATACACTTAAAGGAGGCAGAATGTGAGTGCATACATTCTTGCTATAATAAAGCCTCTTAAATTTCACGAGTACCACACTTCTACAGAAGTCAAGTAAGCCACTCTTATTTCACATTTCAAACACAATTTAATCTTTTATGTAGCCTAATCAATACCGAAATTCTCACCAAGAACCACACAGCCAAAGGCTTTACCAACCCAAGCAAAGCACAACACAACCAAACACATTACCATACATACATACATACATACATACATACATATGTACATGCTCACAAAACAGACACATGCCCGGAAATCCTGTAAGAACAGAAAACCGCCTGTCGTCACCCTCGTACCGCGCTTACACCCCACATATTTAAAATTTTCTAGCTGAGGTTTTAATTTATCCCAAATTAATGAAAATAACCAAAAATTGCTTAAAACCATGCACAGAAATGAAAGCATACACATACACACCCACCCAGAGATACAACCCTGTAGGGAAACCCCGAAGTGGTGAACCAAATTTGTAGTTCCGTACTAGATCTTTATCGCCAAAAACGAACCAGTCCAATAGTAACTAGATCGCCACCAGTTCAAAAGCAGCGATATGTGGTACTTTAAAAAAACAATTTTAGAAATCTCTATCTAAAATGACGAATTTAGAACTGGTTCAAAACTATAGAAAAGGGGATGCAGAACGAACTAGATCTCATCTGGCGAATTTCGAACTAGTTCGAAACTACTGAAAAAGGGATGAAGCGGGGGGCTTGTTTATTTTAAATAGATTTTTGCTAGACGGGTTTTTCGTTCAAATACGCTTTCAGTCTGCACGTCGCAGGTGCTTTTTCATAGTTAGGTAATACAAAACTAATATTTGTATTGACATCTTAATATTTTGGGACCTTCTGGAATATAACCAATAACAGTCAGCACCTCTGCAAATTCAGCTACAGCCAAGGGTATATAAACGTGTTTTCAAATGCACAATTCAATTTACATTCATTCAAACAAATTTGATTTCAGATTGAAAATACATTTCTTTGCAAATAATTAAAAATTGCTACCATGGTAACCCAAAAAGAAAACTTTTTTCGTTCACAACTGGTTCGAAACTATAGAAAATGGGGTGCAAAGCGAACTAGATCGCATATATCGAATTTAGGACTGGTTCTGAACTCTCGAAAAGGTTATGCAGCGAGGGAGAATTTTCAATTCCTATGACATCGCTGTGTTAAATTCGCCAGTTGTTTGCATGCAAAAGAGATTTATTGCGAACTAGTAGTGGTTCTAAATGTACTAGAAGCGCACCAGTTCAAAACTACACAGGGAAGCGAAACATTTACACATCGATTGGAAATGAAGGCAGTAAAATTTTGGTAAATATATGTGAATGCATGTATGTATGAGTGCGTGGATGTGTGCTGGTAAGTATGTATGTAAGAGGAGCGAGAAAAGGTCGAATACGAAATAAAATTAAGTAACCCGAATGACGAAAGCGCCCAAGCGAAGGGAGCGTGGGGGAGTATGAGTAAATACATATGTATGAGTACGTGTATTTGTGAATTCGCATCAATAAGCGAGCGTATGAGTCTATCAAAGCCACCAGATAATGTAGCAAATGCGCTGGAAGAATGTTGAAGAATCCAAATCAGTCGGCATTGTATAAACACAGGATTTGGGCAATCTCGGCGTCTCTTGCAAGAATGAAAATGGACGAGGCGATGAATGAGACAATGCGCCTAGTTGTAGATATGCTGGTAAAAGAACTGCTGATTGGAAATCTTGTGGGGATATGAATGGATAAGTGGCAATGGGAATGTGTAGATTGGGGTTTTACTGCCTTTAGAGCCACGCTGAGCAGAGACCTTTGCTGCTACGAAAGAAAAACATAATAGTTATACAATTAATGCTTTGGCTTCTGTAGTCAAAAGTTCGCCGAAGAAGAAATGGCTGTGATTTTCTATGTAATTGCAAATAAGTGTGTGCATTTAGGTGTTTATTATTGGCTGTGAAGTGTGCGAGTGTGTAGGAGAGTAAAATTTTGCGGCTGTATTTTGACTATCCCATGACGGGCAAAGTTGCACGGACATGATTGCTTGTAGTTGATGTTGGTGGCTTCAAGAGGAGTACGTGCTTAAGAACCCCTTTGGCCTTAAGTGGAGAAAATACCTTTTTCAGCCTTGTTTTGTAAGGAAGCAGCATTGGGAAAAATATTAATACAGAGTTGCATGAAGCTAAAATTAGGATAGTGAGGCTTGAATTGTCTAAAATCTAATACCGCACGGAGGTCCGCTTTAAAAAAATCATTATTTTTGGTTCAACATCAAATTCTGTGATGGGTTCTACTTCAGTTCAATCTCTTCACTTTGAGGCTGGAGAAGAAATTTATTTACTGGCGGATGCACATGGGCGGGACAAACTGCCATTATTGTCCTTATTAACCGTCGGTAAACGTGAAAATATACCTTTTCAACTATTTATAACTTTCAAACGTTAGTACTACTATTCGAATATTTTCCTGTTTTCAAAGAGAAGGCAATATAAAAGCTCCTGCTTTGAGCATTCAAGCAGTGGTGGGCAGAGGAAGCTTTTAGTTCTTGATCGTCACTGATTAAACAGCAATGTGTAGGGAGAGGTATCACCTTGAGGGCCTTTTAAGTAAAAAAAGTGAAAATTATACCTCAAAAAGCTCTACCCTCGGGCGTGATACCGCCCATCACTGATATAAATTTTAAAGAAAGCTTAGCAAAGCTCTGGTCATATGCATCCTAATGACCGAAGAGAGCTTTAGCTCACTTTGTGTCAATATAAAACACAAAGGTGTTCGTGAAAAGCTTATCCCGCATGATTTGTTTCAGGCTGGGTAGGTCTTTTACATATCTGCACAGGCCTAGATAAGCCTTTTAAAGCTTTATTTACTTATGTCAATGTTAGCCAACGAAATCTCTTATTTGTGCTAGCCATATATAAATTATACAGCGAGCTTTTAAAAGCTTTAGCAAGCTAGCGTGTGAAAACACAAACTGAGTTTTAGACCTAACATCGATTACAAGCTCCTCCTTGCCAGCTGGCAAAGCATTTTGTCCTTTCTACAAATTTTGTACAGACGCTTGCAAAGTAAGTAGAAGCTCCGATTGCTTTTTTACATGAACTCGCACAGGAATAAGCTCCTGAATTCATTGTTTTAAATAAATAAGTGTTTTCAAGGGAGGATTTTTAGTTGCGGTGGTGATTTCATAAGCGTGCATGCAGAGCTTTTCGAGTTTCCTATTTCTCGCTCAAAAGCTCTCAATTGTGGCAGAGTGGAAAAGCTATAAAAGCTTCCAGGGAACATTTTTTGAAAGAAAGGAGACTTTTAAGTGAAATTCTAAGACCAAGAACATGGAATAGTTAGCGAGATAGAACTTTACGCTTCAGTAGTCAGTACTTGCTTAAAAAATGTGACAAACTTTTCAACAGACTATTGGTCTAAGTGACCACCTAAGCAGATAATTTAATTCGGATTCGGAAAGATGCAGCAGAATACATAGGCCATACACAAGCCGGCTTCTTTGCATATCGAATGCGTAAATTTATGACGAAGCCTAAAAGCATTTAGATTAAAAGATCAAGTTAAGGTTCCTATTTTGGGGGGCCTATTTTTAGTTTCAGAAAAAGCTTTTAGTAATTTAATTTTTCGGCAGTGCCTTAAAATCCGTAACATAAAAAATTTAACAATAATTTGTTTTGCTTCCACCGTACTTTCATAATTTGAAAATTACTTCATCTTCAAAGTCCCTCTGAAAAAAAAATCCAACTGCTTAGTAAATATGCAATCTCAAGCGCTGGTTGAGCAAATACGAAAATCACTTTAACTTACTTCATTACTTCATTAAGAGTATTTAAACATTTGCCAGCAGAAAGTCGCTCAAATGACTAACAACCTTTCTACATAAGTAGTACAACTGACAAGTACACACCCACTATTTATCTGTTTACTCTTCATTTCTCTATAATTCACTTCCTTTTGTGGCATCTGCCCCCGCCTACAACATAGCCACTAGGTCGCTTTATCTAATTACATCAATGGCCACGCAACGCCTCAGATATCAAAGTGAAATTGTCCTATCTACTTCCGCGCGCTCATTTCCTTACTCCCACTCATCGCCAGCGCCGCTTAAGACGCAACTCCTTGTGCTCGCTTCTTATTACGTCAATTTCTTTAAATCACCGGCAGCATTCCTGCTTTCATTTTTTACCTTTTGACCAGCTAAAATGAGTTGAAAGAAAATGCTGAGTTCTATAAAAGACGCAAAGCGCATCCTTTCGGTGCTTTTTGATCCTTTCGTTTTGTGTGTGTGTGTGCGAGTTATATATGTGTGCGTGTATGTGTGTGTGTTTCCCAAAAATGCTTGAAGCAAAGTTACACAAAATGAGCTGCTTTTTAACACTTAAAAATGCGTTTAATGATACTTTGAAATAAAAGGCGCTAAGGAGTTTGTTTCTAGCAATGGATACTCAAAGGCATTCGAGTAGTGTAATGATGTTGGTGTAGTAAGCAGTATTAACTCACCTTTGGCCGGTGTTTACAAGGAGCTTTGAAGTATTAATTCGGCTAAAGAGTTGATGGTTTCTTTAATTTGGCTATAATTTAAAATTAGCTTAAACATTGAACATAACTAGTTATCCGTGTTTTTGAGATTAGCGGGGATATGCGATCCTTAACCCTCGATTGTTTGTAAACTCTTGTCTTATTTGTTAAATATCGAAAATGTTGTTAACAACGAGAACGTCTAAATTCGGTTTCACTGCTTTACAGACTTTCTTAACTCTTCGATGAATCTGAGAGGTTTGTCCAGGGTGAATGAGTGTAATGCTTTAAAGCTCTTTGCAATCCTCGTTCTCCAAGCAGGATGTACACGGTGGGTCATAGATGGTGACCATATGTTGTCCACTTAAATTGTGCCCCGCAATTAGTATACTAACGCTACACAACCCCCTGCTTCTGCTTCTCGGTTTAAGAAAGGCATTGGAAACCACTTTTCCTCGCTTTTTCAAGAAAAAAATCAAAAGCTTTCGGCGCTGAAAAGCTAAGCGGTTTTTGATTTAGGCTTTTATATTTTATTTTTCAGCTTCAGGACGCTGCTGTGAACGAAAAATCCAAATAACTGAACGAAAATTTAAGTCTCGATAAATCTTTTAAAGCAAATTCAATAAATACTAGGAGTGCCAGTTACTGTCGAAATTCGACCGCTTTTCTAGTTTTTAAAGACCTTTGGAGGGGTGTTATAACTTAGCAGGTCCTATACTTGTAATGCACAAAATTAGTTGCCGGAAAATCTCCTGCGTTGGAACTAAAATTTTACAAACAATTTTTTTTCTTCGGTCTTTGAAGGTCTTCGGAGGGCTTTGGCAAAACTTGGAATTGACCCGATACATTCCAGTTTGTGGATGAATTTCGATAATTTGATACATATCGATAATTCATTGAACTTCAAAAACAAAAAAATCCGATAACTCAATAAAATTCGATAACTCCACTAGTTTTCATAAATTTCGATAACTGTGCGTTTCGAGGTCTCGATAAAATTCAACAACTCAAAAATCCATATATATCTCGATATGAATCGATAACTCTATAAAATTTTGATACCTCTATAAATTTCAATAACTCGGTTAACTTTGATATCTCCATATTTTTCGAAAGCTATCGACAAATTTCGATAACTCGTTACTCTCTGGTAAGACGATAAAATTCGATAAGCACTGATAATTCGATAAACTTATATAACCTTGAAATTTCGAAAAATCGACATATTTAAAAAATTCTAAAAACTACGATTCGATAAATCGGTATGTCAATAAATATCGGTATCTCGATAAGTTCAAAGTACTCGATGCATTACGATAGTTTGATAAATTTCGTTAACTCTTTAATTAATGATAATTCAATAAATATCGACAACTTGATAAATTTCATTAACTTGGCGAATTTCGATAATCCCATAAATTTTTATAGCCCGATAACTATCCGTAAATTTCTACTACTAAGTCTGTGTCTATAAACTCAATAACAGATTTGATCAATTTGAATAATTCGATACGCTACGATAACTCAATAAGCATGGATATCTTCGATTATTTGATAAATTTCGATAACTTGATAACTTTCGATAACTAAGTTTTTCATTGCTAAATTTATTTCGATTTCTATTGAAGAGGGGAAGGGGGGGGAGGGGGGTGGTTAAAGGGTTTCTGGAACGGCCCTCTTCGTCTTTCATTGATTAAGGAGGCCTGGCGTAAGCCGACCACAGACCTCGCCCTGATGGTGGGAATGCTGAATAGCACCAACGACTTTTCAAGCGAATGCCTGCGACTTTAGAAGGCTCAGTAGCCGCGGTGGGAGAAATTCATGTGGCAGCCAAGCTCCAGGCCAAGAAGAAGGAGATCTTTCCCTTCGCATGCGGGCATGTGTCAGGATACTTTTCGAATCAAACGAGGTGAAGTAAATTAAGGACTAGGTCTCGAGAAGTCCTTGGAACTATATCTGTAAGCGCTAATGCAGGTTCCTCGCTCATCTCATCTACACAAGATAACCCAGTCTCAGTAAGCAACGGGACGAGCAACGGGGATAATAAGCTCCCAAGAGCAGGGATACATATTCCCGCTCGGTATTGCCGTACGCCGAGTAGCGTGTATTTTTAGTTGTCTGACATCAGCCTTAGACGGCTGTTTGAGACCGGGCGCTTATGGTGAGGATTCTGGAGCGTATGTTTCTCTTGAACAAACTGGCGCTGGCGTGGTTCTAATACGGGAGTAGTTGCTGAGCAGTATCTCTGGACTGGGCGGTATCTCTGGACTCAGCACCGTGAACTAGGGGGGAGACTTCTATTGCAAATTTCAACCACACGTTTGCTATTGTTCGGGGTATGTTGTATTATGTTTGGAATTTTTTGTGAGTAAGTCGCTGCTACAAACTAAATTGCAGACGAATGAGATCAAAGCACTAAGAAATATCAGCTAATGAAATAAACTCCTTCTTCAAAAATAGAAAGCAATAAATGAAAAGAAAGGTTGTAAGAAAAGAGAAAGGATTTATAGACAAATAGGCAAATAATATAAAAATTTTACAAATAAGGTATCAAATCCAAGTAATAAAGAACACAAGTTAACTAAGGGCACACGCGCATGCACAATTGTAAATAGATATATATATATATATAAGGTAATTTTTGCGACAAGCTAAATTGTTGGCTGAACAAAATAAATGGGCCGTGCACTTTACGATGTCTTAATGTAATTTTATGTTTGGTTCAGTGGAAAGTGAGGCATGATTCTACAAGTAAACACAACCAACAACATACATGTGTACGCCGCAGCGCCCAGAAAGAACCAGCGCGATTAGCAACCAAATTGAACGATAAGAACGCCTGCGAGACATTTATCTAATAAAATAAAATAAATTCACAAGAACAACTTGTTTGCCGATTTTACAATTTAACAAGCCGCACACAAATAAATAAAAGCGCAAATAGATGCTAAAAAGGCGCACAGCTCTGCCGCATGCCAGCAACATTGCAATTTCTTTAAAAATACCGAATAATAGCAACTGAAAAAAGGAAATCGTGCATACATACAGACCGACAGTGGCGAAAATCCTTTCATTTGCTCACACTTCGCTGACAAAAGAGTTAAAGACGTAGTTGAAAAAAAAAAAAAATTAATACAACATGAAGAAGAAAATCCTCGAAATTACAAAGCAGGCATGAAAAGCACAAAAGAACGAGTTAAAATAAAAATCAGTAAGAAGCAAATTTTTCGAATTGTGCGCTAGAGACTAATAAAATCAACGACGTGGAACTTCAAAATGATGCTCGGATCGCTAGCTGCTGCCGCCGCCGCCGTCGCCGCAGAAGCTGCCGTTTGCCAGTACCAGTGCCAGTGCTATTAGACAACCGGAGACAATGCCACCACCAGGCCTCTATCGAAATAGTTGGCGGCGTACATAGATACCAGCAGCCGGCAGCCGGCTCGCATGAATGTTGTTGTTGTTGTTTAGTGTCTGTGGCAAGTGAAAGTTGAAAGCCTGCTACCATGCTGCCATACTTTTGGAGCCCAAAGTAGCTGCTGGCTCTGCTAAGCAGTGATTCATCCGCCGGAGCGTGGGTGCTATTTTAAAAGAAAAATACCGGAATGTTTATGAGTCTGTGACCCGCATGGTTGAAAGGGTGAAAGGGTTCATGCGTTGCTTACTTGCCACCGCCACCGCCACCGCCACCAACCCTTCACCCTCAACTTTGTATAAACGAAGCGATGAGCATTGAGTATCAGCAGTTTCTTAACAAAAGTCTCATGCGGGTGGTATGAAATGAGCGGCGAAAGCGGCGCACAGTGTTCTATTTTGGAAAAAAGGGATCAAATCAAATACCTCCGGCACGAGAAAAGACAGCGAAATAAATTTAACGGTGTTTGAAAGATTTTGAGGTGTAAAATTAAGGAAAAGTATTCTCGTTGGAGAGATTTTTAAAATGATATTTAAAAATAGGAGGTCTTAATTTTTTAATTTTTTGCCTGAAGTTTTTTTTGTTGAAGCTTTAAAAAAAAAACTGAAACAAAAAAGAAATGTACTTTTGAAGGTCGGTTTTGAGGTCAAGGTAATTTTTTATTTACTTATTTAAACCGACCTTTAAAGTAACATTCAAAAGTAAAACTTTTGAATTTTTCCCTTTTTTTGACTCAACAAAAAAAAGAATAAAAAATTAAATTCTTTTTTCGGTTTTTGCGATCAATGAAGTGAATTTCTTGATGCAAGGAAAGCAAAAATATGTGTTTAAAACTTCTAAAGACTCATTGCGTATGGCTTCATTCCCAAAAAAAAATCTAAATTTTAAACCTAAAATGTTTGAAGTTTATTTTAAACACTCTTACATTTATTTCGCTATTTCTTCTGGTTCGCGAGATATTTGTCCCTCATCCACCAAAACACAACGGAGCTCGACGCACAATGGGAAATATCGGAAAATATTCTAACCGCGGCGACATGACAACCCTATGAGCGTAATGTTTATTTTTCTTTAAATATCTTCAGTTCCACAATCTTGATGAGATAATTTAACATTTTTATCAGAAATTTAACATTTATTAAATATGCGCTTTTTTATCTTTGAACAGAGAGACATTTTATTGCTATTGAGGAGGGGCTGACGAGTTCTAACTCTACCTAGTAAACTTCTGATAAAATATAAAATTAAAGATATTATTTTCAACACAATTTTTCATTAGAATGAGGTTCTCAAGCTCAATATAATTGTTGGATAAAATTAAAGATATTAAAAAAAATTGTGTCTAGATTTTTTTCGGATATTACCCACTGTGCAATGTCGGCGTTGACGGGTGCGGTGCTTTTCTAGTGATTGCCAATTTTATGATGGTTTGAGATTATGTATTAATCGCTTTAGTATTGTTGTTGAAGCAATAAAAGAGTACTAATAAAAAAATAGTACAATACAAGTAAGCACTAATGCTGAGCTGTTGAGGAAACGCCAAGCTTGCTTGTTTGGCGAAAGGGGAAAAGTACAAAAAGGGATTTTATCCGCTATTGACAATTTAAATGCTTTTTTATCGAATCGAAAGAAATATAGTTTTTTTTTTATTCTTTACCCCTTTATTTGCATGCTAATGTAACGGGTAGAAAAATGCTGCAATTTAAATTCATAGGCAATTGTCTTAAAATACTGCTAAAGCTGTCGAAATTACGGTTATATTCGCTTTTATTTCACACTTAAATTTCTTTTTAAAGTTTTAAAGTCTACTTTAAGGTTTAAAGTTACTTTACTGCGCTCGTTGTGACAACTCATTAAGCGCTCTAAAGCCTTTTAAGCTGCTAACAAGAAAAAAAGAAAAAAAATATATAGAAGAAATTCAAAAAAGGTGTGTAGTGGTGTGAGCTGGTTTAAGCGCTGGATTGGTGCTGGACGCAAATTTTAAATGCGCAATATCAATTTTAATTGATTGCTAAGGACAACGCAGCAGGTTATTGGATCTTTTTTCTACACGTTCTAATTTATGTTCTACACTGAGCGGCTTATAAAATTGAATTTTTCAACACTCAAGTATATACGAAGATTATGTTCTCTTTGGAGAGTTAAATTCTACGATGCAATAAAACTAATTTACCGACGAGTCCATTCTTTTGGCATGATTCCTCAATAACTGTTAAAAGTCCCCATTTTGGCGAATAAGGCGCCACCTATAGGCGCCAGTATTCCATATCGTGGATCGTGGACCCATCTGTGGGTTGCTGAGAGTAGGAGTTTTTAGTGATATTTTGGGAACTTGGAGCCAGTGAGTCTATTAAAGAGAAGGTTTGGTGACAAGTTAGGTGGAGAAATATTCTGCTGTTGACAAATTAAGTCTTAAACTCGTATTCTTCTTGATTCGCGCTGTAACAGCCTAAGCGCTTCTGGTCGAGTCCTCTTTTGTGCCAACAGATCCCTATTGAAAATGCTAAGTGAAGCCAAGTCCTTATTCACCTGGTCTTTCCATCGCAGTGGAGGCCTTCCTCTTCCTCTGCTACCAGTATCGCGATTCGTCTTGTATATTTTCAGAGCTGGAGCGTAACGACGTGTCCAAGCCTGTTGATTGGCTGCAAATTTCATAAAGCTCATCGTTCGCTCATCTGCGGTAATCGCTATCGCCAACGCGAAAAGGCCCGGAAATCTTCAGCAGAATATTTCTGTCAGAAACTCCAAGAGCCGCCTCATCAGATGTTTGCATTGTCCATGCTTCTGCGCCATACTCCCGGTGTGCATCCAAACCTTAGATGATTATACGTAGGCTCAGCGGACCATTGTGATGCTGTTTTGGTTCGTTGATCCTGACCGACTAAAATTGTTATTTAGTGCAAGGATTTGTGCACATCTTTCATATTGGCACTTGAAGAAAATTTAAATATCTCCGAGAGCGAATCTCGGAGGCCAACCTGTCAAGATTTTCCGTACTACTCACTGTGTTGCACACTATGTATATCCCGCGTGGCTCTGCCCAAGATTGGAGACGACCGCTTTCAACTTTCTTATATAGTCACGTATTTTGGATTGATTCTCAACAGGAAGCGGTCGTGGATGCGTAATTTTGGAGAAAAAGCGAAGAAGACGTCAACGCTGTTGGAAGAAAATTGTAACAATCCTGTCTTCTACAGTTATTTATTGGCACTATGAAATAGTATTTAGGAAAATAATGCTTGTTGGAGTCCTGGCTTGATAGAGTGCACGCCGCCCGCATTGGAATCAGTAGGGCACATCGAACTTCTCGCAATCTGACATTTATTAGGTGATGCTTGACGTCAAAAATTTAATTAAGTTTGCTGCAAAAAGGCGCACGGTCAGAAACTGGGTACTTAGCTGACACAGAATTTGGTGGCTCTACTATTCTTGGAGGCTTCGACTTCGTCCCTGATAACACAGCTCAATGCGAGCCTCACATCCGCTTAAAGGATAAATGGACGGCAGGCAGTGGTTGGAGCAAGGCACCAGTGAGCCTTTACATATACATATATGTAGGTCGAAGCATACTGGAAGGGTCGGTTGAAAAGTACATCGACCCTTCCAGATTACTGTAGCGTTGCCAGGCAGAAATCGCTGCTCTTAAAGAAACAATCGACTGCCAATGGAGATTAATAAATGTGCAAAAGTACCTTTGACTGAATACTGGCTACGTTGGGACAAGTGGGCCCCAGTTCCGGCAGGAGCTAAACCATTAGATCGGTATTCCAGTCGTCTAGGGTCAAACTTCGGTCGGGATGCGCTTTCTGTAGTACAGATATTTAGCTTTAAATAGTTTTTAGCTTCCAACGAAAAACTATCTCTGTGTCTTAACACAGAATCGGTTCCGCATGCAAATGATGACCAAAGATTTATTACTTTCTAATCTGCTCGTTTAGCTAATTAGGAAATTTTGTCTCTTAGAAATAAGTTTATTAGGTGAAGGTGGGGGAGTCAGTGTTTTGGTTTCCCCCACTTTCCCAAAAAAGCACATTTTGCTAAACCAAACCAAGTACCAGCTTTTGGCAAAATAAATCATCTATTCGATAAAACCTTACTTTGACTGGGTTAGTCATTGTGGTTTCAGCAGGCAATGGCTTTCGTAGGAAATCTAACTCCAAACTTTCGATGCAGTAACCGAGCCCAGAGGTTTCACAGACGACATCTTTCAGTGGCAAAAGCTAGGAAAAAGAAATGCAGCAGTCAATTGAGATAGAGACTCTTGGTGCAGAAGACAGCTATTACTTCGAAATCTTGATAACTAGTAGGGCGGAAAAAATACAATCGGAAGGAGGTCTACTTGGAAAGGTTCCAATCAAAATGCCAAGGCAGACATTCTAGATGGTAAGGGGAAGAGGCAGATAGGACATTCATCTTCCCTAGCCTGACAAGTTAAATGTTGCCAGAGGACAAAGATCAAAGTAAACTTTCGGACCTGAAATTTCCCGAAAAATCCCGATAGGCCCTAAAAAATTCCGAAATACCCAAAAAGGCTATAGGGAAACTCCCAAAAAGTAAAACATCGAAGAGCCCGAAAAATCCGTTAAAAATCGTGAGCGGTTCCGACAAAAAATCTCTAAAAGTCTCGGGTAAGCACAATATTTTCCGCAATGTCCAGAAGCTAAAAACAAATATTAGGAAAGTGAAATTAAAAATGAGGAAATCATTTATTATCAACTATGAGGAAGAAAGCTGTCGTCCTATTGAAAATGATACCATTTTTTCCCTTATCTAAATGAAGCGCCACCTCAAATTTTTAGAATTATTTTCTTAAAACCTTGGAAACCTTTTTTCTCTGTGCATTTCAATCTGGTCGCCAACAGTTCTCCCGCCTACATTATTCGCCTTTTCATATTGGATATCATGCTGTCTTAATCATCTTGTCGCCATTAATAAATCAGAGTCATCAAAAATGCAAAAATCCAGCTGAGGAATAAACAGAAAAAAAACAAAGAAAATTAAAAGAAAAAAAAATACAAAAGCAAATAAAGGAAAGCGCTACTACAAAAAGGAGCAATGAAACGCATTTATATAAAAAAAATGCAGCCATTCGTTAAAAAATAACACCAAACGCGAGAAAAATCGCGGATGAAGGCAGGGAAAACGGAATCGGACACAGCGGTCGCTCGGCCGCCGCCGCCGCCGCGAAAGGTGTTGGCTAAGGACGACGCGAAAAAAGAAACCATAACACAAAACACACAAAAGGACACTTTACAGCCGAATGAATCTAATTAAAATGTAATTATAATTGTAACCGTTCAACGCGGAAGTAACCCAGGGATACGCACTGAGGTCGGCGGATGACTGGTCTTGCCGGCGATAGATAATCAACAGCGGAAGCGTTACTTGGAAAGATTTTTCTTTTTTAATTTTCGGTTACATAATTTTCTAAGGCACTGAGAAAGGTGATTAAGTATTTAAGCAGAAGCGATAAGGTACATAAAAAATTGGATAGAGCGGAGAAAAGTATTAAGCATATGACAGAAGACGGAGGGTGGCGCGCTGCTGAGTAGAAGGTAAGGAGTTGCAGGGAAATCCTTTGCCAACGAACTTTATGGCAATATTGTTTACTTTGATATTTTCCAATGAAAAATTACCAAATATGCTTGCGGCAGGATACTAAGTATGCTGCACGTATTTTAAATTTTCGAAGAACCCACGCATCATTTTCCAATAACTCTTTGCAATACACGCCACCCCGTTCGATACGCTTACAAATAATCTCGGTGCACATCCTTTTCAGTGCGTTTAGGCTTTTAAGCGCCCCTATCGCTTGCCCTCTCTGGCACTTCGATCTTTTAAGCCACCTCTAAATGCACATGTCCTGGTCATGTAATCGCATTTCGCATTGCTGGACGTCATACAATGTGTGCCACAACATGTTGTTGTACTTACAAGAAACATGCAACATCGCAAGTGTGCGCTCTCTGTTGCATGCCAGAACCCAGCACGGCCGGCCATGACAACTTGCAACAGCAGCCATAAACTCCAACTGTGGCTCGAAAAGTTTCTTAAGAAAATTGAAAATTCCTCAGCTGGTATTTTGGGCAAGCGAATGGAATGGCGAGTCCAATGAGTGCTCAGCCCGTTGAGAGGAGGTGCAGAGTCGAGCAGAAACTACTGGACTGAGATCCTTCGAGGAATTTATCTTACGTGGAGCTTATTTGTTGTATAAGTTTGTTGCTGTTTTTATGTTTTCTCTATTATTTGCTGTGTGCTACCCGTACTAGTATTGTAAATTGTATTGTTGTTGCTGCTGTTGCTGCTGCTGCTTCTTCTCTTGTGTTTTAGTGTGGAAATTGTAGTTTGACACTTACAGCGCATTAAATTGTTTGCTTCTAAGACTTTGCAACACACGCATGCACCCAACAAATAGCCGTTCCCTATAATAGCTACACACATGTGCATTAGACCATACCGGGAAAAAAGTTCGCTGTAAACCCCTGAGTTAAAAATATGTTTGCAAGGCAATTTCGAACAAAAAAATATATAAAATTTTGGTACTTTCTGCCAGAGTCGACGAGAAGACACTTTTTTGTTCCAAAGTTCATGGGTCTCAAGTACCCGTTCTAGTGCTAACTCATCAGATCTCAGTATTTCACACTCTAACGTACCACCCTAATGCCGGTAGAATAACGGAAATTTTGACTAAGATTGTTGAAAGTCTCCGGCGAGACAATTGAAAGACAGTAGGCAAGATAGTTTGAAAGACTTTGTTTATTCTGGCAGGAAAGCCTTACAAACAAAACTCCCTTGACAATTTTCATGGTGAACCCAGGTCAAGTATTCGGGCAGTGAATTTTTTTCTCTTTATTAATTTATTTTTCTTTTATTTTTTTTAATATTTTTTTATTTATATTTCCTAATTAAATTATTATTTTTATTAAATTTTCTTTCAATTTTGCATGTTATGGTTTTAATAAAAAAAATATGCCTATATATATACTATGTATATCGTCCCGTTTCTTCCTTAACCATGTATCTAAAATTTTTGGGAAAACTAATATTACCACTTATAATAGCAGTTTGAGCGTCACACTCAAGGCGAATCTGTACAAGGTGGTGTTACCGGAGCTGCGGATTTTACGTCGAATTTGTGTCTTTTGTCAAAATGATATGTTTGTTTTAATTCTGTTTTGTACTGATTGTCAATGTGCGTATAATTTGTTATTGTAAATTTTTTTTGAAAATAAAACAAACACTTAATTTGTGTGCTCGCTAGTGTTAGTAGAACCAGAAATATTAAGTCAAAAATGCTTTCATTATCCTAGCATCCAATAAAGCATTTTTCTTACACTCTCTAGAATAACTCTATTGCAGATACGAGGTCAACGCAAAAACGGGACGCTATGTTTCTTTTTAATTAAATTTAATTTTTGGAAATTTATGTACGCATTTTAATTTCTCAGCTCTATTTTTTCTTACTTAATTTAATTGAACAATATATCTTTATTTATAAAAAATATATATATTTTTTTTTATTTTCTTTCAAAGTCTATAAACTTACATTTTGGGGGTTTTTTTTTAATATTTTTTAAATTTATTTTCAATTTAATGTTCTTCTAGTCTTTCGATTTTTTTATTTTAAAAAGCAAAGTATATTTTTTTCAATTTCACTTAAATATTATCAAAAAAATATTTTTTTTAAGTTTAATTTGGTTTTTGCTAATTTTAGAATATATTATTTTTATAAGAAAAAAATTTGTTTCAGTTTATTAAGTTTTTAGAAACTTATTTAATTAATTTTTTCTCTTTCAATTAAAGTATTTTTCTCTTTTTAGTTTAATTTTGTTTTCAATTTTTATTTTTAAATAAGACATTTTTTTTTAATGTTTAGGAACTTGATTTGATTTTCTTTACTTTTTTTGAATGTTTATTTAATTTAATTTTAATTTTTAAATCGTATTAGTTTAAAAATAATTCTTTTTTAAATTTCATTTAATGTTTGGAAACTTATATTACTACATTCTTACTTTCTCTAATACAATTTTTCTTCTTTTTTTAATTAAATTTTCTTTTAAGTTAATTGTTTTTTTTGTTTTAAAAAGAATTTTTTTTAAATTTCATTTAATTTTTGGGACTTGTGTAAACTTTTTCCTTTTTTAATTTAATTTAATTTAAATATATTTTATTGCCGAATAAATCAATGTAGGTATCACCGTAAAATGTAAAAAGGCTATCCCTAGGTTTGGCCTTAAGACTCTACGTGTACGGTGAACTATTCGTGTCCGCTTGTGAGGTGGTGCGGTCTAATGTGCATAAATATTTCTATATACATATGTATGTGTGTGTATTTGTGTGCGCGTCCTGCAATTTCCAAGTCGTAAGATGCTCTCAAGCATACAAATTGCACACAAACAAATGATAACAACAACTACAACAATAACATACCCATATCCTTGCTTGAAAGGACATTCGTACAGGACATTCTTCACTGTTGCCGTAATTCGTTTTGTGTTTATTTGTTTGCGTGTGCATTCAAGGATTCTAAGAACTTTAACTTACAAATACATATGTTTTTTGGGAAACTTAAGAAAGCCAAGAAACTATTACATGCATCCACATGCGCACATGCTTGCTCGCCTGCTGGTACCCATTTTGTGGATGAGTGAATTTATATCCTTTTTTGACTCCTTTCGTATTCGCCCGCTGTCCAGCATTGGCATCAGTGTGTGAAAAATTTTGTTACGGTAATTTCGTTTGCTCCATAAGAAAGTCATTTACACATATTTTGGGTAGTTCTTACATTTAAGCACAGCCGCAAAACCCCTCAACAGTTGCCCCGCTCTGCAAATTATCTTCCGCCTTCACTCATTTGTAAATAGTTTTGGTCAGCGTTAGGTCACTGCATCTGTCATTGGCACTCGTCTTGGAATTGGAATGCAAGTTTTTGGCATCCATTTATTTGTAGGGGTATTTACATACATTTACACCTCGTTCTTTTACTCTTAGTCGTATATCAATTTGTGTAAATTTCATTTTGTGTGAATTACTGAATTTCGTATGCATCAGCCATGCGTGACTTCCTTTCACCGACGTCACAGTCACAGTCACAGTCACAGACTGATTGTCTGCAACACTTTGTTGGCTCTTGGTTGCCATTTCAAAAGCAGTTATTGAAATTAATATGCCTAAGTAATTGCAGGCAATAAATTTGCATATCAAAAGCAAATACAAGGGAGGAGAACTCTCTCTGATTAAAGCCATAATTTCGTCGTAAAGTACTTAGTAAGCGTTTTGGAATGTTGTGTAAGGAGACTACGTTTTTAATCATAATAAACATTGGGCATATGTAAATGAAAGAAGATTTTTAAAGTGTTCAAAAGAATTCTTCATTCACACAAAGTAATTTTTTTTTTTTTAAATACGTGCGAATTGAAATCGTAAAAAGTAAAAGCTTTGGCATAAATCGAGATAAAGCAATTTTCAAATGTGACGGGTTGATAGTGGCCAGCTGTGACGACCATGCTATTTCCGCGGTGTCTATTTAACTCATCGTAGTGTCAATGATACCCAATAACTCAGTGAGATAGGAGAACCAAACAAAAAATAACTATTTGGTGCTGATTCAAGCTTTTGGTCCGTATTTCTTCGTAAATGACTTGTTGGAATTGCATGAAGTGGACGTAGACGACGCATGTTTGGAAGGCGCTACGTGGCACACAGCGGACTCTACGTGAACCTCGCTTCAAGGTCTATTGTTATTTGAGAGTTATGTTATCTTTCGTAGGATAGACATCAAGATTGTGCAATTTTAAATGCGTTTTTTTGTTTGTCAACAAGCCATCATCCGTGCAATCGGGCGATTACCGCAAACTGCTTTATAAACTTAACCCAGGCCGACTCTAAATCAGCCGGATCTATGCGGTTGAGCCATTGAAAATAGGACCAATTGGATCCGGGATGACAAATTGGTTTCCGAGTTAGCTGATAAGACTTTTCTTATGGGATTTTCGTGTAAACAAAAAACACAACACTCTCTCTCTCTCTCTCTCTCTCTCTCTATCAACAGCAATTTGATATGTTGTTATGGACGCCAAGTGCGGAAGGCGTTCCGTCGTTGGCTGGTTGAACCGGTAGCCTAATAAATTGAACTAAATTTTTGATACATATGTACGTAAATACATATACATATGCAAGTATTCTTTCAAATTATAATCTTCTAAATTTTTCAGCAAAATTAGGTCGAAGTGGCTAACGCCTTGGCGGCACAGTTAGACCATAGATTGAAGGCCGAATATTTTATCACAGTTTGACACCGTTTAAATATCTTCCCTCTGGGCACCTTGCGTCGTAACCTCTCTTCTAAGAGAGTATACTCCGCGTGAACGCTTCCGGTCCCATTTAGGCACAGTCTGCCTGGAAATTCGACAGGTTGTACTTTGCCTCCATCTTTTTTTCAGCAAAATTAAAAAAGTAAAAAAATAAATATTGCTGACGTAATCATCATCCAGACCCAACCGGCAGGGTTGTCATCAAAAATAAGCAAACCAAAGGTCCCCGCAACCCGTTGGTGGTTATGTAATACTCGAATAGCCTCTAACAAAAAGAAAGAAACAACTTTTTCTAATAGCGGTCGCCACTCGGCAGGCACTGGCGAACGTCCGAGTGTATTTCTGCCATAAAAATATCTTCTTAGCAGTTCGGAGGCGGCGTTAATCTGTAGATCCCTGCCGTTTATTTGAAAACATTCAGGCGCATACGACAAATCAATGGAAAAGCTTGTCCAAGCCTTCATACCAAATATTTGTAGTTTATAGTTCTTCGGGTAATCAAATAAAAAGTTGGGCTAGGTGAGGTTGGTTAGACGCTGCGTGGATCCACAGAAATTCTCAAAGCCTATAGCGATAACGGTTACAAAGCTAATATTAGAAATATAGTAGTAATGATGAAGAACATCGAAGTTCTCTTTGCTATAACCTATTTCGGCAGCTTTCTCTAGAAACAGCATAAAACCTAAATACCGGGAGACTAATCCGCAGCATGCTAAGGGCTGTACGAACACATTGGATGTCTTCCACAGTCCCGTATTCGATCCACATGTTCTGCAAACTATATGGAGCCTTGGAGTCAACATCACGTGAAGCCAACGCACAGTACATAGATAAAGAAAGGGATAAAGGCAAAGGTAGAAATAAAAACAAAAACCAAGATGCGTAAAGATAAAGGCAAAATGAAATGAAAATGAAGACGAAAGGGGAAGGGGAATATGTAGATGAAGAAAATGATAAAAATAAAAGTAAAAAAAAAGATAAATATAAAGAAAAAATATGAGGATGAGCGTACCGGAAGAAAGATTAAAATAAAGGTAATTATAGAGAAAAGCATATAGATGGAGACACAGACACTCAATCTGTGAACTATTTGGGATTTTAGAGATTTTTGGGATTTTCGGGAATTATCGATATAATAATTGATATTATTATCGGTTTTGTTTACGATATTTTTATCGATTTTGGTATCGAAATTTCTATTGATATTGTTATCGATTTTGCTATCGACATCTTGGGAACCTGTCGGTATAATACTCGATATTTTTATCGTTTTTGTTTTCGATATCGTTATAGATTTTGTTATTGATGTTTTTATCGAATTTTTCATCGAAATTTTTATCGATTTTGTTATCGATACTGGTAGCGATTTTTATAGATTTTGTTATCGATATTTTTATCGGTTTTGTATCGATATTTTGTTGGGTTTACTATCGATTTTGTTATCGATATGGTATAAATTTAAAAACGAAGATAAAGGAAACCAGAATAGCATAAATGTAATTAGAATGAACAGGGGTGGAGGTAGGGATCTAGATAGAAAAAAAAGACAAAACATATAACCTTAAGCAAAAGCAGATGTATGTATGTATGTATGTATGTACATATATTGGTTATGAGACAGAATAGGTATGCAATGTAAGTTTCACTTCTTCATTGTGGCCCAGGCGCACTTACTTTTTTTTTATAATCAATTTCCTTTTCGCAATATACCCATTGTGTTCATCGCATCAATAATCCACTTGGTCAATTAATCAACGCCACTAATTAAGTCCAACGAAAAGTGGTCAATGGAAAATTTCGACTCCCAACCGATTTATTTTCAATTGTTGCAAGAAGGAGCTATTGTAGTGTACCATGAAACGCATGAGTGCATTTGCCTTCAAAAATTCAGTAGACTTTTTGAATTTGCCCAAAAAATTAAAATGCTATTGCCCACCATCTTACAAGGAGGACGACCAAGAGTGATGAACGAGGACTGCGATGCGGTTGGAGGACTACGCACTTTAGAAATAAATTACGCGTTTGCCACAACATGCACCACATCAAAGTGACCACTCAATCAACGAGCGAATAAACAAAAAATTTCGAAAAAAACAGGATGAAAAAAAAATGAAAGCCAAATGAGTAAAAAAAAAAACAAAATTAAAAATAGCTAAATAGAAGCAGAAGGGACTTTGGCTAACATTAAGAGGCGGCAGCAGCGCTGGGACATAGCCGACAGCATAAAAAAATCAGCAGCATGGCCAAGCACGAGCGTAAATAAGAAAGCTAAAAAAAGAGCAGCACTAAATTGGAAAGAACGGCAAGAATTTGTGAAGAAGCCACAGCAGCAGCAGCAGCAACGGAGTGGCTGTACGAAAAATTGCCTTAATTAACATTAATGTATGCTTCACTGATTTTTGGTGGCTAAAAATGCATAAACACACTTTTGGAAAGTTTCGAATATGTGCGCACTAATTTCTCTGAGATTGCAGACGTTTACGGCTGGCTAACGCCTCAATGTATGCATTGCATAAATGATGAAGGAGGCGGAGGAATGTGTGTTAGTGGTTATTTATTCTATTTTTTTGATCGTTGTTGTTTTTATTTGTATTTGTGCATATTTATACCACATTCTTACAAGGTACGCTAATGAAGTGGCGGCAAGGACAACATTTTTTATGCAAATAAAATAAGAAATAAACAAAGCAAGAGTCTGCTTGACACTGGACATTTGGAACAAATAAAACGAGGAGTGGCAACTGATTTCTGGGTAGCAAGTAAAACGGGCGTACGTAGAACTTAAAAGTGGCCAAACCACAAATTAAAATATGCAAGCACAAAAGCATTAATGGCCACTTCCGAGGCAGCGCTCAAAAGCAGACTACATAACCACCATGGCGGAAATATCTAAGGGCAATCCTTAGAAGCCAGCGACCAGCTCAGCAATATGCGTACAATTCGCCCCCCCAGCGCACATAGGCACACAAATACATTCACATGCAGATTCAAGACTGAAAATATTTAATTATTTGCATGCGTGCCGCACTTGATTTCGCCTAAAAATATGCCATACACATTTTTAATGAGCGCGCGCGGGCATTCAGTGGGCCAGTGGCCAGTGGCCGGTAGTCGACTGCCGCGGGCACTTGAATTAACTTTTGATTTTGTCATTTTGACCGTTAAATTTTAATAACATATTTTGGCTACTCACACCCCTCTACACAACCACGCACATGCAAGTGCCCATGAATGCACAGTTATTTTTGACAGCACATAAATGTATGCATTAACGCACTCCAACGCATAAAATAAAAGATTTAATTTGCAACTAAGCGACGCATAAAAGAAATGCCAGTCATACTTTCAACAACAATAACAACAAAGAGAAACAAAAGAGGCAATAAAAGGGACTATTAAGTGCTCGCACACACACACACACACACACACACACACACACACATACACACACACACACACACCGACACTGAGTCGCGTTAATTTTTATGCGAAACATTATTTTGAAATTAAATTTCACCGCAACTCTCACTGCCGGCAGCCGAAATTGTTGCGTTGACTGACCGCTGGCCAAAAAGGGGATTTCCTCGTAGTAAGCAAGGTTGTCAACACGTCGGACTTATTCAAACATACCAACATACATACATGACTATGTGTGTGCATCGCACTTGAGGCGTACTTCTTCTCCGCACTTCTCTCTAAATCCCGATACTCAAAAGCATAGACGTATGTATGTATGATTGGTTTGCTACTGCGCTTTCATTTACCCTTGTCATCTCTTCTGAGGGGTGCCGCAAACTCTCTCCATAACTAATTTAGAAATCACATTAAAAAGCGTATTCAAAAATTTTAATCAGATTTACGCAGCACGCACACATGCATATGTAGAAGCATACACACAGGCGCTCACCGCCATACCAAACTACTATTTCCATTCACTTTGGGCATCCCTTGAACTAAAATACTTTACCTCTCATTTTGCTACTTTCATTTGCTTGTCCATTCAATGCAATTTCTCTTTTGCTGCCGATTTGTTTTTCCATGTGAGAATTTTAGAACCCTATAAACTCAACCCAGAAAGAAATCACATTCGTATTTTGTCTGAAAATATGTGTGAAATTGGTTAGTGTTGAAATAACCCCAGGCTTAAAGCACTTTTTCCCAAATGGGGCAATTTTTTAGCCTTAAAATCGATTTTCCGAAAATTCTTTTATAGGAACTCTTTTAATGACAACCTACGTATGTACATAATATACACAATTTGGACATATCGCTCTGATTTAGGGAATGTGCCGCTCAAAATCCGTAAAACTTGAAAAAGAACCGAGAATATTAATGAAAATATATTAACAAGGCGCTTCTTTCTTTCAACTCAGGACAACCTTTCGAAAGTCAAAAGTCAATCGTAAGGCAATTGTATATTCTGGCAACTATTTTAAAAGGTCTTTTTTTTTGTCTTTCAAAAGACGAATTGAAAGATCTTCTAACCGGGAGGCCCTTAGCGTTATTTTGTTTGCCTTATAGCGATACTCTTTTTTAAACAAATGAAATGAAAAAATACATTTCTTTTTAAAACTAAGAAAAAAAATAAAAATAAAAAAAAATTAATAAATAACGTTAGAATAAAACAAAAATAAATAAAGATATTTTTAGAATTTAAATGAGATCAAAAAAGTAGTTTCTTTAAACAATAAAATCTAAAAATTAAATCATAAAAAGAAATAAATTAAATAAAACATAGTACTTACAAATATATGAAATTAAAAAAATATAATTTTTAAAACAAGATCTAAAATTTAAAAGAACATTGAATTTAAAATTAAAATAACAAACAAAGATCCTAAGAATTAAATGAAAATAAAAATTGTATATTTTTCTTTTTTAAAGAACAAAACCAAATCATAAAATAGGTTTCTAAAAATTTTATAAAATTAAAAAAAAAAAACATATTTTTCTTTTTAAAACAATAGATTCTAAAAACTTAAATAAAATAAAATTAACAAGAGCTAAACAATTCAAATGTAAAAATAATAAAATAAGTTTCTAAAAATCTGAAGAAATTAAAAAAAATATATATTTCTCTTTTAAATAATAAAATCTACAAATTTAAATAAAAAGTTAAACAAAAAAAATACAAATTTAAATTGAAGCAGAAAAGAATAACAAAATGTTTTTCTAAAAATTAAACTAAATAAACAAAAATTTGTTTCAAGGAAGAAAAAAATAAGATAAGTTCCTAAAAAACAAAAAACAAAAAAAAAAACAAAAATTGAAACAGAAGAAGACATAAAACATTTTTCTAAAAGTTAAATTAAATTAAAAAATATAAACTTTTCTTTTTAAAACAATGAAATCTAAGATTTAAAAGAAGAATAAATTAAAAAAAAATTAAAAAAACGCGCCGTGGACTATCTATAAAGGCATACTGAAGCCGTATCTTTGATTTGGCGTGGAGTGAATACCTGATCCATAGTGGAATTAAGAAGTCTTAAACAATAATTTATATAAGTATGTTCTGGACATTGGTCGCTAGGTTGCTTTGGTTGTTCTACAGTTTTTGTGCTTCAAAAATGGATCAAAGAAGAACAGTTTTTTTGGCATCTGCTAGGAACACTGACTATTTTATAATTAAAAAAAGAAACCCCCATACTGGTACGACTGCCTTTAAAAAGCCCCTGTGGATCACACAAAATAGCTACAACCCCATTAGTAACCCATGCTGACCACAGCTGCTTTGCCTGCCAACAAAAAAAAGAAAACCTAAGAAATAACACAACTGCAACACTTCCACCGCCCACAATGCTGATTACTTGTTTATTTGTCTGCTGCTAAGCAGCTGCAGTCACCAATCAGTGGACGTCACGAAAAAAAAAAAAAAAAAAAAACAAAATTCCCAAAAAGGACATTCATCCATTTTACGGCTGCGGATGAATTGTGGTTCGAATAAAATAAAAAACTCATTTAAACCTTTTATCCGGTGTACTTTTTGTAAGCAACCGCTGAGTGGTTGAAGTGGACAAATGGGACAAATGGGACATGGGACATACTAAAGAGTTGCGGCAAAAATAAAATAGTGTGGACATAGAGAAAAAGTAAAACGAAAACAACTCAACTGCAGCCATGCTTTTTGCCTGATTTTACATTCAAGCAATCTTGTGTAACTTCAATGCTGCCCTGCTGTTGCGACTCTTGCCTTTTGGCTTTTGACTGGCAGCCGAGCACTTAGTCCTTGATTTGCAAATATCCTGCAAAAGCAGCAAATTTATTTATTATTTGCTGTTGATGAGTTTAGAGCTGGCATTTGTTAACAAGGCGTGAATGACGACAACAGCGTGAGGCGCCCAAAGGGCTTCGGTTAAGGTGATGAGCATTGGGAGTAGCACTCCTGCTGAAAAGGAGGCCAGCGGTAAGTTTGTATTAGAAGTACGTAAATGTGTCTACGTAAGTGTCTGCGCGCATGTTTAGGGATTAATTAAATAAAAAAGGATAATGTTTTTGTGCGCTATGAAAACGAAAGCAGCTGTCTACTTGGAACCGCATGTGTGAAGCCGTTCGCACGTATTATGAATTACAGATTGGTGTACGAGCGTAACTGCAATGGTCGGAGTCGCAGTGAAGTATAATTTTGTTGGCATATAACTTAGTTGAATGTCATCAAACCAAAATTAATTTCTCTAGATTTTATATTAAATTTTTTGTCACTCCCGTTTCCAGTAACTTTTAAAATTTGTGCATTTTAAGTTGTATTGCGTACGAGGCCTCTCCTCAACGAAGTCGTTTATGACCACGATCTAGTAAATGGCGGATATCTACTCCTCTATGATAGTTCCGCTGGAGAACCTGAAGAAGATGAGCTTCATTAAGTTGATTTCCACTCCATTATCGCCTCAGATAGCATATTATTTAAAGCACTCTCGATATTTGGAAAGTGGCATTTGTACACAAATCTAATAATTTTATTCAAGCCAGAATCCATTGGCCTGTCCTTCAAGCAGGAAATCTGAGGGCGGCTCATTTGGTGCCGAGGAATCCTATTTCTTATATAGTAAATCCTACTAATACGAGGAAAAATTTGTGACTTATTTCAATGAAATTTGGCAGGCAGATAGGTTATGTATGACCTGGATTAATATATATCGCACACCGTCTTGACACGAGTCGCAACTCAAAATAATACGTTCGTGAGAAAATGCGAAAAACTATTTCGTGGCACATGCTAATTATATGGGCAAGGACGACTTTACCTTAGGTTTTTTAAACAAATTATAACAAAAATTTGCTCCAGATTTTGCTGAAAGGTAAATAAAAGCTCAGTGCACATTTTTAGCGCATAATTTCAAAAATGCCAAAATTTGAGTTGTGACTATTTTGAAGATATGATATTTTTTGGAGACACTTGCCACTTTAAAAATGTTAAAATCAACTATTTATTGGGTTAAATAAAATATTACAACAATATGGTAAATTCTTAACGTATTTAATTCGACATAATTTTAAGAGGGTTGCCACATGTTCAACAAATTAAAAGTAATATAATTTTCAATTTAAATCAATTATTCCGAAACAGGTTGCAACCTATTTTCGAGTTCATTTAACAAATTAATGAATATTTTATTTTAAAGCTCTAATTCTGAAATAGTTTTGAAGTGCGTTGCCACCAGTTTAGAAATTCAAAATCAAGTTTAATGAAGTTGTAATACAGGTGTCAAACGAGAGAGGTTTAACAAAAGTTAATTTCGAAAGAAATTAAAAAGGATTGCCACCTATTTAGGGAGTCAAAACCAATATAATACGCACGTTAAGTTTGATATTGTATAAGGTTTTCAAACGAGCGAAGCCTAAGAAAGTTCTATTTTAAAATATTTTTGACGAAGGTGGCACCTAGGTAAAAATTAGAAACTAAGGAGGGCTTATATCGAAAATATATTTGAAGGGAGTTGACACATTAATTAGAGTTGTCCAATTTAATTAAAACTTAAACAACATACTTTTTTATTGGGGTATTAAACGAGAGGAGGCTTAATTAGGAAAATATTTTTGAAGAGGGTTGCCAACGGTTTTAAAATTCAAAATCAATTTAAGTAAGGGTGTCAAACAAGAAAAGTTTAGGTAAGCTTCATTTTTAAAATACCTTTGGATTGAGAGATTTGGGTAAGGCTTATTTATAAAATATTTTTAAAGAGGTTGCCACCAGGTTAAAATTTCCAGTTAAATTTAAATGCGGTGTCTAAAACAAGAAGTTAGTGAAATTTTTTATCCCAAATTTTTTTGAAGAGCGCTGCTAACACTTTTAAAATTATTTAATTAGTTAATTGTATCTTACAAATTCACGTCAAATTATTGTGAATGCATTTTATAAGAGAGTTGCCAGATTTCCAAAATTTATTAAATCAACTTTTTCCGTTTATGTAAAAAAAAATTATTTTTGGTAGATATGAAAATAAAATTATATTCTTAAATATATCTAAAGATCATCTATAAAAGATAAGTTTATCTTTATACTGAAACGGCTTATTTAGTTGAAATTTGGCAAAAATATTGACCGTGTCTTGGGATGCAATATTTATCCCGGAATTCGCAAAATAAAGAAATTGGGACGACATTTTTTTTTTTGTAGTCACAGGACTGCTACAATGCAGCGAACTTCCATTGAAAAATTTTAACAAATTGTTTTTGTTTGTGTATACACACGATTGGTATACGATTTGCACCAAACTTTGGGTAAATGGCCAATAGTGTGACACTGCCTTAACATTCGAAGCCACTTATATCTATAAGTAAATGTTCATTCACTAAAAATTTAACCGAATAATTGCCTGGCTGCTACCAATAAATCGATTAAACTATACCTTGGACGCCAATAAAAGCAAACACAGAAAAAGAGGCATTTTCTCAGCCTGCAGAGAGATTAGCATATTGACACAATTTGCAAATCGCTTTACACTCCTATATGAACGCGCATCCTTAGCTAAAGCCCATTTCATATTTGTTAACGCACTCCTGCCCATTTGCGCAGTCCCACATAGCCACACTTCTCAAGCGCCGTGAATGTCCTTGTCTCTGTTGCTGCTGTGGGTATGCCTTTTCACACGCCTCAAAAACCACTAAATTGTCATTTTCGCCAACTCAAACCCAAAGGCAATTTGGGGAAGCGACGACCCATTTCGCCTTTTTGACCGAGCTGAGGGAGGCGTAAATTTGCACGGAGCAGCAGAGTGGCTTATTTTTAAAAAATCCACTGCCAGTAAATAAAGCAAATATTTTGGAAAGCAACTCCACTTTATAGGCAAAAAAAAAAAAATCACAATGAACTTTAGTGGCTTGCACTCCAGTGCGCACTTCCGCATACATTCATACATACATACACATAGATGTATATATACATATGCACTTTGGCCTGTTTCTCTGCTGAGCCCCCCATTAGTGTATGCCTTTCGTCGCTTCCTCAACGCGCAACCGTCGCCAGGCAATTGAAGCGATCAAATGGCATAAAATTATGTAAATTAATTTCACGCCTTTTTAGATATGCGAATTTTTTTACGCGCACATCGCGTACTCACTGAGGCTCACGGCCCCCCCCCCAGCCTACGCGTTAGTAGCTTTATTTTGCGCTTGGGCGTGTCGTGGCCATGGAAGGCCATTGTCAGTTGTTGACTAAACCGGCATTTAACGATGCCAGCTAACGTTTTACATATTTACGTATATTTATGTGTATGTTATGTGTTATATGAGGTGTTTACTTACTATGCTATGCTATTCTACATGGCATATGCTCTGTTGACCTTAAACAAATATTTTGATGGCCTCAGCGAATTGCTAGACCAGCAACGGCGCATGAAGTGCAAATTTGTTAAGGATGTAGATAAAAATTACATTGCGTTGTGTCAATGAATATAAAAATGTTGAAAGTGTTTAAAATAAATATGATAATCTTAAACAAAAAAAAAAATTAAAAATACCTATGAAACAAGTACGAAGCAGAGAAATATTTTAGTAGCTGTTTATGGCGGGACAGTATTTTAGAACGAAATTTACTTTAGCTAATTGGAATGTTTAAGCACTTTGCAAGTACTGCTTTGTGTATCAATTAATGTTCCTCGTACGCGTATTTATGTAGGGCATATATATTACCTTACGCCTTCTGACTTTTAGCGGTTCCAATCCTGAATTCCTGAGTTTCGTATCCTGAGTTACCATAGAAAGAAATCCCCATACTGGCCCTCAACGTAAAAAAAAAAATATATATTAACTCGGCCTGCCTGTTCTGGTGTTATAAATATTTCAGCTGAAAGGATTTTGCAATGATAATATTTTACTAGGATATTTGTATCTGACGATAAATATATTTCTACGAAGACATATCTTTGAACAATGATTGTCTGTGATCCCATACCGTATATGCATATTCATTGGAGAAAAAATTGTTTTCTATATTTTCTGACAAAACGAAACGCTTCTCTATGATAGAGTCCTACATACCAAATCCATAAGGATGCTATTTAGTTTTTTTTTAAAGTGTATGTACCCAAATGTGTATTTACAGAATGCCACAACAACTAATTGGGTATATTTTCTACGGTTTTTGGAACCTTAGTTTGTTTCAGTTTCGTTGAAATCTGCATAGGAATCCAGCTTAGGGATTATTCTGTTTGTCCCCTGGATTCGGACGCCTATATTCATGTGTAGCGACTGGACAGAGTAGCGTACCTTTTTGCTTAGCGCCTTAGCTCTTTCATTTCGAAAATAGTTTTATCCATCTTTTCGGCATTTACAGTGACTGCAAAAATAAACTTTTAGCCAGCAGACTATCCATATACATACATACATACATGTACATATACTTATAGAAGCTAGCCGGAGGATTGTGGCACTTCTCCCTTTAGTCTTTTTTACTGTTAATATTTATGCTAGAAGAATCAGGGATAGCTGAAAAAATCTGTCAAGAACGGCTGAACTATTCTCCCGCCTAATGGGAGGCAGCACGGGAGGCCTTCTTCCAAAGTCAGGCAGAAATTGCTAAGAATTACAGACACAATAACCTAACTACGTTTATTCTAAAGACGATAGTTCCTTTCTTAGGCATAACATACGTATACGAAGGGTAGATCGGTTTTTAAAATATTTCACAAAGAAAAATATTAAATTGGTGAAAATAAATTTTTCTAAACGTGCCTTTTGGTACCTTGCGCCAAGCTGAAAAATCTGGTGTGATCTGAAGTAAAATAGGGTAAAAATTACACTTTTGAACCAAATTGACTGTATTGGCCACTATTCTGGACGCTTATTGTTAACAAGATACTCAAAAACGGGAAGTAGAACCTGCTAAACCTACTGTGTACGCGAATGACGTATCCAACGTAGCCAACCAATGAGCGACATCAAGTACTCTTTACTAGGAATTATTAGAGATTCAGGAGTGCAGAAGATCTGAGCGGGAATGCGTGAATCTCTAGCAGAAGTAAAACAACAAGCGCCTCGCAGTAATATTCAATCGCAAGTTTTTTTCAAAGGTGCACTTTCATGAGTATTTATTAGTACGGCTGACTCGGTGTATGCGTATACAGTTGGATCAAAAATGGACAAGTAATATATATATGTAAAATCGGGGATTCTTAAGCTCGCTGATAACGAATATGAAATTTCATTTCAAAAGTTCAAAATGGCGGTTCCATTCTGGATCACGTACATGGCGTATGAGCAACATTCTCATATCGTCTGAGTAATGGTGTTTTCGTACTACCAAAAAATGTCGAATTTTGACTGCCCTCTCTCTTTTCGTACTCGTTTCTAAAATAAAGGCAAACGGTGAGAGAATTGTTTCCAATATGACTTCAGATTCGTAATCGGCGACAACAAAAGCCCTCGAGGAAAACTCGTATTTTCAGAGTATTACCAAAAAAATTTCCAGGCAGAGAACATGGCGGAATTATTGAGTAGTTACCAGAAAAATATCAGTGTAAATCTCTATATTGGCAATCAAGTTGATTTAAATGCTATATTATAGCACAACACTTCCTCCATTAGTTCGGCAAAGTGCAGGGCAGCCACTGAGTACTGAAATGAGCTTTTTCCAGAACTATGTGTTGATCACTCTTTTATTTCTTAAGAGGCAAGACACTATGCTCTAGCTACATAGGTTACCAGCAGGACTCTGTTTGTTGGCATCTAATAATTGAAGGGGTTAGAATCAAAATGATCTAAGTAAGTCTGACATTGTTTTGATAAAATTAAGTTTAAAGTCGATTACTTATTGTAAATTCTGGGTAAATGCATTTGAAATGATTCGTGCCTAAATGAATGCAGGTTAATTAAGTAATTCAAAGACGGCTTACTGCAGAAGGAAAAAAAACTGAAATATATTTTTTTTTGTCACTTGGATCCTTTTACTTCTGAGTACCTACTTAGGTAAATTTCTGTAAGGAAATAAATGGAAAGCTTTGTTTATTCTATAATGAGATTTTTCATTTATACGTGCTTCCGACATTCGGGGAAGCCTAATCGCTTTGATGTTTAACTGCAAAACATCCTTGGTCTCTACAAAGAATTACTTGGTTTATTTGAAATATTATTTGGTGCTTAACCTGGGCACACAGAAACACTTCCAAATTAGTTTTGAGTTGAATGCGTTGCCATTCCATGTATTACATTTCGAAAATATTCCACTAGCAAAGACTTTCTAAACGTATGCAACTCCGTAAATTGCTTACAAATCGCTTGAAACAACGCTGTAAACAAAAACAGTTTAACCAAAACTAAAGTTAAGTAAATGCATTTAATGGACTTAGCATATAAGTTTTACTTCAAAATATGTATGTATGTGTATCTGTATGTAAGAGAACTTAAGCATTCAAGCTTAGTTCCTACTAGTATGCGCGCAGCAGAGCTTTAGTCCTTAAAATATTGCGAAATTTTGCCATAAATTCATTTTGTTGCATTTCATGAAGACAAAATTTATAATTGAATTTTCTGTGTTGGTAAGAGTAAAACCGATTGAGGACCGTTCAAGACAATGTCACAAATATGCATTTGCGTTCATAAATACATTTGTGTGTTCGTACGAAGGAATACTGGTAGGTTACTTGTTTTACGAGTACTTGAGAAAACGCTGCAAAGTCTTGGCAAGCACATCAATTCTGAGGTTGTTGTTTGGATGAAAGTTAATGGACTTGTCGAAGAGCACATGTGGTAAAGAAACTATTAAAGGTAGAAAATTGAGGTGCATCTTTTGGTTATACATGCATATATGGTTCAATAGTACATTTGAGTATGTACATAAGTATATGTATAACAGGGTTGCATATTAGGGTGGAGCCATTTATATTTTTCAATAAACTTGGAAATAACGAATGTCTTTTTAGATTTGACTACGTAATTTACATAAATTCCTATTGCGCAGCGCCCGCCGGGCCAGCTTGATTCTGCCCTTATATGTGTGATCCGAAATTTACTTCAAACATAATTGGTCTAGTGATCTAATATATCGAGCACTTTAGTTTTTTTTTGTTGTTTTTGAACCTTTATCTTCTTTTTGACCCTTGTTTTGTAAAAGGTCCCACGTAAGGAACAAAAAGAGCCAAATCAATGTATACTATCAATGGGTTAACATCCTTCTTCTTTTGGCCCCACCAGGCCACAACAGCATGTTTCTTTCAAGCGGAGATTCACGCTATAGGAATTTTGTGGCAGCGAATGCCTTAGAAGGGGCACATTGTCGAAATATATCTGCATTATTTCGGTCAACCAAGCAGCCCTACTCTCCGCTAAGTCACACAAAATAAGTTCTCAGCTAGTAGATGATTGCTTCAGTGTCCTAAATGCTCTTGGAGCCAAGAATACAGTTTTATTAGGATACCTACCGGGGCAGGGACATGATGGTAATGAGGATACAGGGAGCTACCGCAGTATTTTATGGTCGGGAATCCTTTTGTGGGCTCACCAAAGCACACATAAAGGAGACCATGAATAACTAGTTGGACAAAATGTTCAATAGGCACTTACAAGATAAGCGATTTATCTGTGCTTCAAAAGAAGCTTCAAAGAAACTACTCAATTTAGGCAGAGAGGAACTTAAAACTCTCACTGGGCTCTATACGTACGGTGCCCATCCGTTCTGTTTTTTGCAGGACCGTACTGTTTTTCAAAGGTACTGCTATAATCACTTTTTTATAGGTAGAAAAGGCAAAAAAAGGCAAATATCTTAAAAAAGGCAAAAAAAAGGCAAATATCTTAAAAAAGGCAAAAAAAGGCAACTTCAAATGTATATATATGGAATCAGGGAAAGCTAAATCGTGGACATTCTTAATCGAATATACTCTATCTCTTTAGCAGAAAAAAAGGCAATTTCCATAAAATCCGTTCACTGGTTATAACAATAAATCTGCAAGTTGCCTCGAAGTCCTTATGGGTATGCAACCAAATAAATGTACCCAGTTTCCAATATTTTAACCTCGAAAATAGTAAATATAATATTTTTTCAAAACGTGGCAACAGCAGCAATACATTGCAACCTTGTTCAATAATATGAATTTTACAGTTCATATTGGCAAAAAACTTGTATGGGACATTTATTTATTTTTTGCATATTTCTGTTACCTCATTTTCTTCTTTTTCGATTTATTCGCGAATGCGCTCTTTTTTCAAAGGTCGGTCCTGCGTAGTTTTTCAAACCTGAAAAATCTGAAAATGTACTGCTTTTTTCCAAGTGTCCTGCATTTGTCCCGCATTTTAATCGTTATTTTAAAATTATCGGACAATGGATGGATTTTTTCAAAAAAGTATTTCTTGGTACTTTTCGTAGCTTTTCTTCAATATCTCATGAAAAAATCTCCCAATCAACGTAAACGACTTACATCTCGAAGGGTATTGATGTGCCTCTTACCAAAATATATAACTTGTGGCGACTTCAATAGTGCTTTAGGCGACCATTTGCATTTTGTCGTCACAGTCGAAAAAAGTGAGATTTTCAATCAAATACGCAGTTTTATTTGATTATTTTTTTCATTAGTTTAAAAATTCGATAAAGAAGATATATCATTACAGTAAATTTGAGCCAACGATAATCAAAATCGAATAAGAAATGCTATGAAGCACAATCTGCACAAATTCATGACGTCGATTTTTGACAAATAACTGCGAAAAGTACAAAAAACAAAAAAGGGTATTGTTTTCGTTTTGAACGCCTCAAAATTTGCTTATAAAATAATCTTTTAAAGATTTTCACTTTTCGTGTAAGCTATTGTAATTATAATATGTTTTACTATACTTTTATAAATATTCATGTAAAAAAGATTACTATCGATGAAGAAAACGTGATTCCTTTTCAAAGTTTAAAATGTATTAAGAATTTAGAATCATAAATACTCTTTCGATATTTTTATACTACGTAAATATATGTAGGCATATTTTTGAAAAAAAGTCCTTCATTTTGAATCCATATTTGTGGTCACCGTATCTATACGGGACACTGCGCCTTCCCTATCACCTCAGCGAAATCAATCAAAGGTATGTCGCTTTTGTTAGCTGGACGAAGAAACGCCAAAACACATTCTCTGTAAATGTGACGCTCTCGCTAGGCGCAGACGAGCTCACTTGGGCGCTGCTTCACTTAATCCATTTAAAATTGGCCAAAACACCCTTGGAAGTGCTAGGCTATATTAAAAGCCTTCCCATATAGGGCGGAGGGCCAGGCACAATAGATACTTTAGAGGTCGGGGTGCATATGGCCAATAATGACAATATCATTAGCAATTCATGCTCTTCAATATGAATTGCTGAATTCCAAAACACAACAGGCAGGGCGCTTGAGCAAGCGACAATTAACATTTTCAAACACTTATTTTCAAAGACGGTTTAAGATTATACATTGTTTTTTCGAACTTCATCTTTTTCTTCCGCCTCAGTGAAGAGCCCTATTGGCACAGCCCGCCATACTCGTACATATTAGAATCCGATATTTTATATTTTCTATATTACAGCTGTGATTAATAGCTAGACTCTAATTTGAGTGCTCTTTCGATAAGAGCAGCGACACAAAATTGTTTTGTCTTAAAGCTTCCAAGTCCGAAAGCCCAATTTGAGTTACCCTAATTTGACTTTGTTGTATTAAATTTATGCTGAAAATTAAGCAGTGACCTCGTCGTAAAATGCACACTCAAAGTTCTCATATAATTAATGAATTAAAGCGCAGGATGTTGCTAAGAGATACCTGTGTACTTACGTATATAGGTTTGTACGAAGAGCATTAGAAGAAATGTCCAAAGTCATATTTCCCACTGAGAACTTCATGTCTCATTTTCTCATATATCGGAATTGCAAATTGCATACATACATACATACATATGTATGTACCAACAATGAAATATGTGTTTGTAAAGCATTGACCTTTTTGCAAGCTCCTCGCAGGTATACAAATAACGTGCTGCCTTTGAAAGGATACCGCAATGAGATATCAGCACAAAGCTAATTTCACGCGCAGTAGTGCCATAAAATGTCAGTCAACTCGAAGTAAATCGCAAGCCACCGCAAATTTTCGGCGAAACGAAATGCATACACACGTGCAGTTTCTCAAAAGAGTCGAAATAGGTTTTGCAGGATTTTGTAGATTTATTCAAATATATTCATTGGCAGTACAAGGATTTTGTTTTAGCAGCACCGGAAATTACCGAGTAAAAACTAACAACAATTTCTAGTAGAACAAGTACTTGCACTGTGACTTCTTCAATGGCAAGTATTGGCACATATGTATGTATGAATGCTGCCTGAGCTCTGCAAGTTCAACAGGGCGTATGTGGAACATGCTTGCACTTTTGCTTTTTAGTCTGGCTGGCTGTGTGACTTGTTGTCTGCTGCAGTTAACGGTTGTTGTATTTTAATGCGAAAACAGCATTACAAGAAATCTCAAAAATAAATGTGGCACGCAAAACAAGCCAGCGGAAAAGTAAAACAAATGTAGACGCATGTAAATGATTTTCTCCAGACGCGTAGTTGTTTTTTTTTTGGGATTACAATACTGTTTTCTTTTGTGTGCAGTTTTGATTGCTACAGCAAAGCCACGAACTCGGTTAATGTGTACGTACGTATGTAGTATATTATTCTAACGACTGCTGTGTTAACTGTGCAACACATATGTATGCCACATAAATTAATGGATTCGTCTCTTTGCATACGAGCAGGTGTAGATGCATACGAGTATGTGTAAAATTTAGTAGTCGGTTCGACGAAATTTAAATTCCATCTCAAATAATTTTAATAAATTCCAAAAATCCCCCTACCTCTCGGAACTGACTTAAATTATTATATTACAAAAAATATATTTACTTATAGGTACTAGCTTAGAATTTAACGCTTGCATTTCCACACTTCATCTCCATACGCTGTTTGAAATGTTGCTGCAACAGCTGTCGCGTTATTCTAATTTGCATTTACAAACAGCGCCAGCGTAATTTTTGCTTCATTGTTTAGTGTGGCAGCATAATTTTTAGCAGCTGTGTCCCAGTCGCACCTGAGTAATGCGTAAGATAAGAAATTTTATGCTGAAGTTTTTCAGAACGGAAGAGATTTTGTGGCATGCTTTTGTTAGCGAAATTATGTAAGGTGAATGCTGTATACTTGTATGATAAATATATTTGTGTATTACAATTATTTACGAGGGAAGTCTAATAAGTCAGTCAATTTTTGAATTTTGCGCGTAATAAATCGGAGACTGGAAATGTATGAGGTTGTGTTGGAAAATCACATTTTACAAGAATATTTAAATGGAGTGGGTGCCGCGACTGCTTCCAACGGACCATAAGCGCAGTCGTGTGAAGACTTCAAAGGAATGTTTAGTGATAATTAATTGCAATTGTAAGATCATAAGCATCACTTCATAACTGTGGACACTGCTGTGGACTGTCAGCCTAAGAGGTCATGGCGACAGTGACAGTTTGTGATGCTCGCCGTGGCGTTCATATAAAATTCCTTCCAAGAGTTTGACCAATGCCGGTGAATATTATCTTGAATTTTGGACAGATTTAATTTTGATTTAAAAAAGAGTCCACCAAAACAATGGTCTGCAGTTGCAATGAAACAACTGTGTAAACTAGATTACGAGCCACTCCCTCATTCAGCATATTCTCCAGATTTAGTCCTTGGAAGAATTTTTCTAAATATATATTTCTAGATCTGTGCCGTTTTTTTTTTGAAAGTAGCCGAAGTCGAGATAAGTAAAGTAGTAGTAGTTTTTATTATAGTGTTAATAATTAGAGGAACCCCCTTTGATTTTTTCCCCTTGTTTTAATAGTGGTAAATTTGACAAAGTTACAAGGCTTTAAAATATAGCATAACTCGAATGGATAAATGTGGCTTCAGTTAAAATAACGATTTTCAATAATATTGTTATATCCAGCATTGTATGAGAAATCATTTTATTAAAAAAACTTTATTATAGTACTAAAACATCATATTTAAATTCATTTTCAATTTATGAAAAAATCCTAATTTTACTTAGGTTTTTTATTAAGCTATTACATATTAAAAAATCCATATTGACCCATTAATAACGATATAAAAAAAATCGATTTTTCTCCAATCATTAAAATTAGAGTTATGCTACTTTAATTGAACGGTGCAGTGATAACTAACTTTTATCAAAAATACAAACAAAATTTAATGAAATGTAGATAATATCTACTAGCTATCACCAGAAGATCAAAGCATTTACAAGAGGCGAGTGGTTTAGCGTGGACCTGAGATTGATTATTCTGTGTGAAACAGCTTACCAGTATGTACCCATGACCGCTTAACTACTTCGGCAGTCCCGAGAAAATGCGTGAATAATGGGAAAAACATGACAAGGATAATATGTGCTCGAGCGCCTAGCATTATTAAATGCCTATTCGGGAGTGCATAACCTTTGGAAACCATTGCGGTTCTAGAAAATTCAATGTGGCAGATAAATTCCAGTTTAATAACTGCTAAAATTAAGGGCCTAATGGCTATTACCAATCATAATTCTGAATAAGAGGATTTTCAGCTCACGCTAATGTTTATGTGGTACCTGATAACTCTTTAGTTTTTTTAAACATAATTTTTTTTCTGAAAGCTTTAAAATTACATAGATGTGAATTTTCTCTTTTCTCCCAATATGTGGTGAGATTTTTTCATTGTTTGGAAAATTCTGTTTGCGAAATTATGCAAATCAAAAATTAAGAGCATTGAAAATAACTTATATTTGCGAAGTGCAAATCTACTTAAAATTCTCTAAAACATGCTTCTAATTTCAAGACTTGACGAACCGGTACAAACACTTTTTCTTACTAATAATCTTTGATATCTACATTTCAAAGTAAACTTTTTGATACAAAAAATAGGAAAATACCAAATAAATGATAAATACCTTCAGCCGAATATTCCACGCCACCTAATTAATTGATTACAGTTGAAAAAGAAACACTTCCGTTCATGGATTAAGCGCCAAAGGCAACTAAACTGCTTAGTCGGTACCGCGTCGGTTCCAGTATTTTTTTTGTTTGTGGAAATGTACAGTTCATGGATAGGGGGGTGAGTAAATTATGTGAAGTTTGGTATTTATGACTTTTACATTTCCCTCTATAAACCCAACCGTTTTTTTTTTTATCAACTGTCGCCATGGCTTTTTTCTACCTGCCTCCAGAGCTATATCAGCCTACAGTGGGCATAACATGAATTTGACTGTCTCCAACATAATGGTCGGGCCGATGCCAATCCATGCAAGCACTTAAGGACCAGAACTAACAGAAGAATACTCTTGTTTGAAAAGTAGAAAGCAGAGAAAGTTTCGGTGCCTTCTAACATAATCTCTGATTTATGGAATTCCTGTTAGTATCTGCTGATAAACGTAATTATTTTCTTAAAGGTAATCATAATTTATGTGTCCAAATAAATGTACCCAGTTTCCAATATTTTAACCTCGAAAATAGTAAATATAATTTTTTTTCAAAACGTGGCAACAGCAGCAATACATTGCAACCTTGTTCACTAATAAGTATTTTACAGTTCATATTGGCAAAAAACCTGTATTGGACATTCGTTTATTTATTTTATTTTTTTTAATATTTCTGTTACCTCACTTGCACTTTTTAGATTTATTCGCGAATGCGCTCTTGCTCATTCATTGTTGTCAAAGTGTCAGTAGTAGCAAAGTGATATGACTTGTATGCATATCAGCGCCGCTGACACTAGCCCACGTAACCCACTAACAGGGGAACTCCTATCTGGAAAGGGAATAAGTGAAAACAGGTGAGTAATGAAAAACTGTAGCCCGAAAATCAAACAACAGCACAACGAAAGGCAGATTGCTATGCAGGCGACGCCCTTTGTGGCAGCAAAGCCACAACGAACAGTAACATAAATCGAAAGTAGTGCATAGCAATGATGTGTCCCCTAGCCAAAAAAAAAAGCGAAATACTTGCAATTTTGCAATAATGGAATTTTCGAAAATCGATGACACCCTGGGGACACATTCGTTATCAGTTGGTGACGCGCTGGCGCTGTCGTTGAAGCTGACGGTGACGGCGTCGGCAACGATGGCAATGCAGCGATGGAGCAACAAACAACAATTGTGAACGGTGCTGGGAAATATCTTTTTTTTTTTGCATGAGTTGGATGAAATTTCAATTGGTAAATTCTACCTTGCTCACTTTGTTTTTGCCATGTTTGATCTGATTTGGTGGCATAATTCTTGTCTGCTACAAATCTATGTAAAGTGCTGCACATGAGATTCTCTTTAATCAAAATTTTTAAAATCTCTTGCATTATTTTATGCACTTTATTATATCAGAATTTAATGATCTACAAAACTGCATGCCCAAAATTTTTCTAAAAACCAAAAAAAAAATAATAGTTTAAATGAAATTTTTTTTATACCATTTTAATTTTTTTGTATTTTTTTCGGCTCATGGTTAGCCTACAATTTTTTCCCGTAGTTTTTATTATGTAACATTTATTAACTAAAAAATATAATATAATCAAGTAAAAATTAAAAAATCAGGCTAAACTGGGTTCTTGCAATTTTATAAGCTTTCAATAAAAAAAAAAAACAATAACCAAATTCAGGCTGCAGTGAATTATGAACATTAAATGCCAGTTTTGAGCCACTGTGCAGTGACCGTCATATGCATTTATTCATGTTGAGTTTTATCAAATATTCATCGTTATTCGTTCCTTTTCTCAATAACCATATTGAAATATTTTTATTAGTCTTTTAAATCATTCACTTCCTTCTCTATTTTCTCTTAAATATTCTGCATCCTTGTAGACTCACCAACATTACCGCTTCAATTAGCTCACGTGGCGGCAATTTGTCTTGTAAACAATAACAACAACATCAAAAGCGGCAATATTTAGGACAACAAAATGCTTGCAAAAATATTCCACAAGGGATTAACTTATAATTTTTTAATAGATTTTTGCCTTTTTATTTGCTGCCACTTCTACTCTTCGGTAAATATTTATACTTTATTTTTATATTTTTTTTGGCTAGGTATGCTGGCTTGCCTTTGGCAATTTAATAACTGCTAAAAATAGCAACAAAAATGCATATCACGTAGCGCGCATTCCAAGCTAATATGTCCACTGCCAGCGCGCGCGTCTCACCAAACAGCAGCAACAAAAGGTTGCAGATTGCTACTGACGCTTGAGCGAAACGACCTCGCCGAAGGCAACAAACGCCTTGGCAGCTTACTCAAAATTCAACAGGCATAACGCCAATATGTGTTGTTGTGTTGTTGCCAGCCGCAGCAAGCTTCGCAAGCTTCGTATGTCAAGCCACGCGCTGCTGTTGCCAAAATACGAAGTGGCTACACTTAAAGTGTAGGCGGGCGGGCGGGCGGCAGCCATGGAGTAGAGGAGTAAATATGTCAACATGCAGGATACTTAAAAAAATTTATTGAACATTTTAATTCTTTTTTGTAGCAAATAAATTCTGATTTATTGGCGATAAAGGGCGCAACGACAATAACCTAACTAAGGAACAACAACTGCAGCAATGTTAACAGCAATAATGTGGCGCATAATATTACTACAAAGTAGACAGCTAGCTAGCTAGAGGATGTAGTATCAATTGAGCGCCAAAGACAATATGTTGCCTGTCCGCTAGGAGCTTTTGAAACGGCGGTATGGGTGTGTCAAGCACGAAGCGTGCGAGTGAGTGGTCAGCCTGAAGCCATAAAGATGACCGTAAACGGGGGCGCAGTAGCCAAAGAAAGGATCTGCGGCCATTGAAGATAGAAGCAAGAGCACGCCGAAGAGGGCAGGAGTGGCAGCGGCAGCGACAGCAGATTGCCTTCATTTTCGCTCGAAACACGCGCGCAGCATTCCAAAAATGGCTTGAACAAATATTGCAGGCACCCCCAAATACAGATTGAAATGTTCAAGTGACAGATGTTGCTGTTATTTAATTTCGTTTGACCACTTGTGACGATGATTAAAGGCGCATAAAAAACAAATAGTATAATAAATAAAATAAAATAAAATACAAGCAAAATAAATAGCAAGAAGAAACATTAAAAAAAATACCCTCGAAGACACTCGAAGAATTTCAATGCTGAGCGGTCAAAGATAGCCGGCTTGGCCTTTGTTTTTTGTTTAAAGCTGCGACCGCAAACAAATTTTCCAGGCAAATCAAATAAAGCAATGAAAAGTACACAAGCCCCAAACTGACTCGAAGCAGCACTCATTCAGCACACACGGCAATCAGAGGACTGCCATCAAATGACGCATCAACCACCAAAAATTACCTTTTTGGAAAAACAAGTGAAGGAAGCAACAACCAAAGCAGCCGAGGAAGCGGCTGGCAGTTAAAAAATGCCACAACAAAACGACAAACACTGGTGGCTCAGCATGCATGTGTGTGTGTGTGTGTGTGTGTTTGTGTATGGCAACCGTCTAACAACACCCTTACGGCCAATATTATCAACCAACAAAACAAAAAAAATCAGCGATGACACAAAATTATACACTCACACAACCGCTGCATATCCTTGCAACAAACAAAAACATGCGCTTCCTCATCAGAAATTGACTAAACTTCATCATATTAACGCACATATGGATATATGGATGAATAAGCGCACCTGTACGAGTGTATGGCGGGGATGGTGGTAAGTGGTGGCATTATTGTATGACAAACGGAAGCGCTTACCTTCTGTCACAGCGTCGATGTTAACGGCGACGAAAAAAAACCCAAAACAACGGTGAAAGCTGGAAAAATACTAAACAAAACAAAAGAAAACATGTCCCGTGTAAAGTGCTGAGTGGCAGCCGTGTTTGGTATGGTAAGGAATGTTAAGAGTACAATAGACAAAAATATGGCAATGCCACTCAAGAGGTGATCAAAAAAAGAACAGTCAGCCGGGCGGGAAATTTTTACTGCATGCAAATGAAAAGATTCTAAAAAATTGAATTTCCAACGAAACGGAAAAACTTAAAAAATCTCGCAGGTGAACCCGTTGCAATGACAAGGCTATATCCATGGAATATGTCTATCATCTTCATTTTCTTCTTCTTGACTGGCGCCATACCGCTTAAACGATTTTGGATGAGTTTAACTTAGCACGCTAGTCGTTCCTCTTACCGGCTAGCTGGCTGACATTAGAAACAGCGCTAAGTCCCTCTCCAGTTGGTTTTTGCAACGCTGAGGTGGCCTTCTTCGTCCATCAGCGGGAACCGCAAATCGAACACTTTCAGGACTGGAGCATTTGCATACATTAGTTCGAGATGGCCTAGCCAGTATTTTCACTTCCTGCACTACATAAATATGTATTTATGCCTATGTTGTTTTGTGAAGCTCAGATAGTTCATCGTTCTATCGTTTCCCGTAGCATCTTTCTCTCGAAGGTTGGATTTTAAGGCAGAACCTTAAAACATTTACCGGGACCTCATACAAATAGGAAAGTCACATGCGAGGCTAGTTGATCGTTTTTATTGCATCGTTTTGGTGGCAGGTCTTATGCCCAGCACACAACCACATTATGAGGTTCACAGCTGCATCTCACGGTGGGCAGACGCCGTAGGCTTCATTTAACTCTTAAACCGAATATGTCTGAGTAGTTCCACTGAAGCTTCAGCTGTTTTTGCTGTTACCAAAGCTTCACAGGAGTAAGTTACCGCATCTCGCGCATGGGTCGTTTAAAGTGGCCAAGGTGTGCGAACTCAAGAGGTTGATTTAATTTAATCGAACCACTGTAACTGGATTCCTAAATACCCCATTTATACCACATTGCAACCCGACATAAAATGCCACCAGGCTGAGAGTTAACTTGTCTGTCGCACGCTCCCTACAAGCTCCTATCGGTGGAAACATTTTGATGCCCGCAATATAGGCATACTCATGGACTCGAAAGTAACCAGAGAAGATCCAGAGACATTTTCCTCGACAGTAGAGGCGAAATGTTAATCGCCATTGAGCTACTCACAGTATACATATTGACATACAGAACGTCTCGCGATCACCTATAATGACTTCTGCAGGAGCTTCTACTAAAAAGAAGAGTCTGAAGCAATCAAAATACAAAAATTGTTTGTATTTAATTTTAAGCATTTCTCTAGAAGTAGGCGAGTATCAACAGCATCATCGAAAACCTACGTCTAGATGTGGGCATTGAAGAGAACTCCTTCAACAGTGTCAGATTGGCAGCAGTTCAGACGAAGCTGAACATATCAGAAATTCTAACGAACATCCTATTTGCCACCGTGTTCTTTGCCGGGCGACAACACAAATATTGTGCCCACGGAACACGGAATCTGGTCTTGAGTTTTATGCCGTTTCTGTGAAAATGCAGCTTTTGAGCACATTCTTCTCAGTGCTGCGACGAGAAGACATGGAAAAAGCAGCGGTTAATTCGGCCCAGAGCCAAAAAGCATATTGAATTTCCTAAGGGCATTGGAACTGAGTGATCTTTTGTAAGGAGCAAAAGGGAATCACAGATCTCCTAGTTTCAGTGCATACCTCAATAGGTGTGCTCGCTTTTAAGGTTGGCAGCCAAGTTAACCTACCGAACGGAAATGCCTAATCAATCTAATTACTAGTAGTATTAAAAAAAATATATGCTCCTCTATCCTTCAGCTGGATTCGTAGTACCATGGTAGGCTCCTTAACGAGCTCGGGTTCATCAAACGCCAATCGTGTGTTGCTTAAACACGTTTGTAAATGGAAGCTTGACAAGTTAGCCGTTGAAGAAATCGTTGAACTTTAGTGGGTTTCGAACCATAAGGACATCGAACGAAATGGTAGAGTCGACGCCTCAGCTAAGGAAGTCGTTATTTTTTACGTTTTACGGGCCCAGGCGAAGTCAATCAGCCTCAGTCCGTTATAGGATGTATTATCATGGAGGCTGCATTTCTCGACGTCGGGAGCAAACTGGCTTTACTTGCTCGTCCTATTTTTACATTGTGACAGGAAAAATGGTCGTCAGGGCATTTCAAGTGTTTATGGCATATTGATTTTGACACCTTGGCCTTCTTTTCTGTCCGGGTGTTTGCGTTAATACTGAATAATCTCGTTTTAAGGAGTCCTTCCCTAGCACCACATCGCACATCGAATTTCCGCTCCTTCACATGGCATCTAACGTCGCTAAGCCCTATGTTCTTAAAATCTACGAAAATATTTCCTAGACGCCACGAACTTCACTTAACCCACCTCCAGTTATGCTTATGTGAATATGAATGCAAACACGCCGTAAGGTATGCAACATTTTGTTGTCATTTTCATAGCAATTGTCAGGTGTTTTTTCAGTCTCCGCCACGGAGACAGTCAGTCCCAAACGCTTTGCTTGAAACGGTTACATTGTCTTCACAAAAATTTTGTAGTTTTTGCTGTTGTAGCTACCGCTTAAGCCGATGTAGATTTGGCTGATGACTACGAGTGAGTTGATGTTGACGCTGATGCTGATGCTGATGACGATGATGACAATGAATATGACAGCAGCAGCTGGCACACAAAAACCAAAAAAAAAAAATATACATATGCATCTGCTTCTGTGTAAGCGGAAACCCCCTCCAAAAAAAAAAAAAAATAGCCGACGACTTCATAGAAATCCCGTGTGATATGTTGCCATCTATGTCTGTCTGCTACTGTTATATGTAACGGTGTGTTGACGATAATGATAAGGCAGTTGTTGTTTTTTGCCCTGGCGACATATGAAATTTTCGAATTTTCACTTATTGCGCTTTGATGCTTCTTGCTCGAAAGACAACAGGAAGTACAGGTTGTGTTGCTCATTTTTTGCCTGTCTATCTGTCTGTCTGTCAGTCGCGTGGAAGGAGTGAAAGCTAAATGACTGTGGTAGTGGTTACACACGTCCCATGCACGGCTGACAAGCGCCACATGTCATTATGCTGATTATGCGCTTCCTAGGCTGCCGACTGCTTGTGGCGGGCATAACTAAGGAGGAGCGCTAGTTTTCTCCTTTGTTCTTTCTTTGAAGCACATTGCCTTCTTATTTCTCACAAGTTTTACGCACAGATAATCAGCTGGCTGAGTGGCTCAATTGCACTTGCGTGAAGAATCAGTAATGTTGCAAAAAGCCAAGGCATGTCAACTAAATATTTCATTTCACAGGCAGCTCAGCGCTTTTGCTTGCAGAGATCATCAAATGTCTGTGAATATACATATGTGTGTGTGTGTTTGCTTGCATGCCCACTCCGCTTGCGGGGCAGCTGTCAGGACCACTGATGTGATGATTTTTTCGGACAAATCATTAATTTTAATTTTCCGTTGCTTGTCTGATTTTTTCCTCATTTCATCGATTTTTTCCTAATTTTTTTTTTTTGTGTGCTTCGGCAAATTTTGTTACTGAAAATGATGTGAAAATCTCTTAAGCGCCTCCTGTCACTCACATTTACGAACTGCCCGCCGCCTCACCCATCACTTCTAGGTTATGTTGGCACACCTCAGCCAACTCCTCGGTGGATATGTGTTGCCCTGCACTGAAATCTCATCAACGACAACGAGCCCTGATGACATCTGCGGCAGTTTTAATGTGCGACGTGACCGGCATAACTGTGCACGCCTGCCCGCTCAGCTTATCTAGTCAGTGTGTATAGCTTGTGGAGTTATGGGTGTGTGTGAGTAGCTCCATCCACCTCATCAAAGGAGGATGTGAGTCTCATCACCCTGCAACTGCTGAAATGTTGCCACGCGACCAACATTCATCGGCGCTTTTGTTTTTGGGATGAGCTCTTAAATTGGTTGATGTTCTTCTTAATGCTCCCTGGGTGTGTGTGTGCGCTTGGGGTATGTGAATGTGTTCATTTTTATGACTTCAGAATTTTAATTTCAAATGGTCACTCCCTTGTAAATGTATAAATTCATATGTGCCGGACAGCATATCAAATGTTAGATAAGCTTATCACTAGACTTAACATATTTTGTGTAAAGCATTGAAGGACGAAGAGGATTAAGTTTTCATCGGAACGTTTTGTGTGCTAGCGCATCTGTTGAACCGAATTAAATTGTGAAAAGATAAAATTAAATGTATGTACATATGTATGTATGTACATATGTATGTATGTATGTATATTTGCTTGTTGTATTTAAATTTTAAAATATTTTTTTTTTTTTATTTAATGACTAGTAAATAACCGGCATGCTCCACTACGCCTTAAAGGTACTTTTGTGTTGTTTGATACTATTAAATATTAAATTAAATTTTCAAACTGCTGGCAAGCCTCCAAAAAAATATTTTCGGCTGCAAGCCTTCTTAAACCTCTTGCTGTATATGCCTGTTGGAAAACGGAGATTGCAGTCCGAAAGAGATAATTAACTACTCGTGTGAAGTACAAATGGTGCACATACAACTCGTGGCCGCTAAGTAGGTCCTCCAGCAAATGAAAGGCAAACTGGTGGGTGGTGGAGTAGCTCTCTGAACAAAGGTCGCGAAGAAGGCGCCTTTTTAATAGGTCAAAGAAGAGTGGCCAATGAGCGGCTCTGTATTTTGCTGTCCGAAGCGATCTTACTACCGTGCCGAAGTTGTATTGCTAAGCGTGGTGTTTAATAACGCTTACGAGTGCCAGAGCGCGCGATACCCAAAAAAAAAAACTATTAAATTTTTGATGTTTTCTCATTTTCTCTTCGTTTTGTTCTCTTTCCCTATTTAACTTTTTTGTCCATTTTCTTTCTTTCTGTCTTCTGTACCCAACTTCAACACCTAAGGCCCTGTCAAAAATTAAAACTTCTTTACTTCGCCGCTAGCGCCGCGTTATTGTGGGCTGCTTTATATAAATTGTATGGGCTTGAGGGTTTTTGACAGTTCTTTGGCGCTTAACGTGCCAATTTAGGAACGGCAGTTAAGACGCCTAAGTAAGCTCGGAGTTGAAATCAACCTAAGTAGTATGGCTTAACGCCGCATGCTCTGCGGCAGAACTTTTGTACCATGGTTGATTAGTGTGAAGGCTAAGTAGAGATAGACCGCGAGCAAGTGGTACGGAGAGAAGCTGGAAAACAGACAGTCGGGGTAGAACTTATGCCAAAAACGTGCCACTTATCAGTAGAAAGTTTCTGGAAAGTCTGCACACCATGCAGTGGTACTTAAATATATACACGTACATACATACATATATCATAAATTGACCTGGTAGTTGCTGAATTTGTTCTTGCCCAGGTAAGATGGAGCTCATCCTATTCAGTGGGGAATATAATTAGCACTTCTCCCGCTCGTTGGACTTCCACGTAGGCTCTCTGACAAATTCACGCGTTTGGGCATTATCCTGCATAGGAAGCAATCATGGAAACCAAACATTGAGGAGTGCTCTAAAGACTGCTGTGAAAAAGCCATTAGGAAGAGCTCGGACCAAGAGTGGTCTACTGGCTGTATGCAGCCATAACTCCCCTGCAAAATCTACATAAGTTCAGAAGTTGGAACTAGCAGAGCGGTCCGGTCCATTTCCATTGCAGCACTGAACTTTGCGCTTAGCTTTGTACCCGTAGATTTTGCAGGAAAGGCTGTTGCAGCCCTTATGAAGAAGTGAGTGAAAGAGAGGAAAACTCTGAGGCAGAGTTCCAGTCAACTTCGCGAATAGGAAGTCGAACAGAAGAGTTGGAGGAGATATGTTGTCGCAGGACCTCTTCGTCAACCTCAATTTTAGGCTTCGCGATTTCTACGGCAAGTGGTGAAGGTAAAAGGGAAGTCGGTAGTTTTGCCGTAATGCTCAGCGAAAATCTTCACATGCAAGGTTGCAAGATCTTATTGATAAGGGTGGACCGGGTAGGCGGCCATAGGAACTCTCGCTACTGTCAGTAGACCTTAGAAGTTACTTAACATCGTCTCCGATCTCTATTTCCGGAGCTGTTTGGAGAACAACGAGGTAGAGTTTTTACTAAAACTTTCTGCTTAGCTGCCCTGTTTTCGTATTTCATCACGGAACTCTCTGAGATGGACATCAGCAAAATACGCAACTTTATTTCACAGAGTTTTTCCCAGAAACACGCGGTTACCGTTTCAGAAAAAACATTTCTATTCAATGCCGCCATACGCAACAATAAATAACAATATGTGCCCTTGATTGCCACATAACCTAAACAAGACAACGTATAACCGTAAATATATTTGAGTTTTAGAGAATTCCTGCAAGCCTTTTAGAGTTAGTAGCCGCACAATGAAAACGCGTTGCCTTGTTTTGTATATTAAAAATCGATCAAATATGCATATCTACATGGAATCACAAAACACACCTCAATAAAAAACAGTTTTTGAACTTTTGGCCAATTCCCGGTAATTACAGCAATTAAAGTGAGCCAAAATCAAGCAAACAAGGAACACGCGCTGCAATGCGCCCACACATACACAACTACTTATAGTTATGTACAGGGTGATCCAATAAGACCACAGCTCTTCGCAATAGGGCCAAATGTTTCATGTGATGTGCGGCAAGTGGCACCGATTCAGACCATAAAAAGTTTGTTATTAGGTCACTATAACGTCCGTTTACCGATACCCCGCAGTACCAAAAGTCTGAAAGTCTGCTGTCAAAGATCTGCATCACTTTTGTATCACCCTATATACATACATGTGTGTGAATGTGAGCATTAAAATTAACGCCACATAATTGGCTGTTGCCATTGCGACCCTTCAAAATAACTAACAGCTTTGGTTATACGCCCGAAGAGTCGAAGCAAAAAAAAAAATTCGAATGGTGAATTTAGTATTTTGGTAGTGAATTGCAGCTGGGTGGGAGAAACGAGCTGGCTGACGTTCCGCATTGACGTCATAAGCTGGTTGTTTAATCAATTTATTAGTATGTGCAATTTTTGACATATCAATGCCGTTAGGGCAATTAAATCGATCATACATGCGAAAACGGAGTACAAGCGAATTGCTGCACCGAAAAACCGAAAACAAAACCAAGCAGACATGCTTGCTGCCAATTATCCTTATCGCAAAGTAATTTTGAATAATTGCCAAGTCCAAAGTTTATGTAAACGATTACAGCAAATGCTACGTTGCAAAAAAAAAACAAATTTGAACAATTCAAACATTAAACTCACACACACATCACTAACACATATGTAGTACTTGCAGACCGTTCGATTAGCACGCGCCCCAAATGAAGCCAACTCAACCCATGCAAGAGCACACTGTTGATTGTAGCAAACTGTAAATAAATAAGCAGCAGTGAATGAAAAATTGCTTGTCATTTGTCAATCGACAATACGGGAACACAATATTCATGAGCTAGAAAGGCGCTCACTCACTCTAACCTCGAAAACAACTCACATTGCCACAGCCTCAGTCATTTGCCTCTTTGACTGCATCGTACCGGCAATTGAGAAACGATTTAAAATCAATCAAATTTCGTTGTTCGACAACAAGGGCACTCACTCAAACCTCAATCCAGTAGGTATCTACATATACATTAATAGTCAGGGAAGTCAGTGTGGGCGATCACACACGCCCCTAACCAAACACTGCTCAATAACCCTTCTGTCAATTGGCTGTTTGTTGTTGGGCTGACCAACCGATTTGCCAAAGGACGCGCTTTTTTGATGCCTGATGATGCTCGCTGGTAAGCTAACAAACAACAGTCATTAATAATTCCTGGCATGCTGTCGTGCTGCGCATCTCTATTACATACTCAAACCACTCTTCTCCGCACTCCTCCACTCGTTTCTTTGTTGCCTGTGTACGAGTATTGAACCGCAAACGGAATATTCACATGGCGTGTTTTTGCGGTTTGACGCTTACAAAACTTACAAACATACATACTACAAGCATACGGTATTTTTTCTAACATTTCTCAATCTCTACTGAAATTTGTGATTGTGTGTGTGTTGTAGCAATTTCCATATATCTCTCAGCGCATCGAGTCCTTCTCATTCCAATTTCCTTCGCGCCCAATTACTTATCGATGTGTGGTCGAACATGACTTTCGACTTTTTGGCATATCACAAATATTTGCTTTATTATCTTATGGTTAGCTGACAGAGGCAATGGTTAAAGTATTTGAGTGGTTCGAAAAAACTAAATATTTGCGGACAGTGTGTAGTAAATTTCTGCCTTTCTAGAAAAGCACTTTATAAAAAAGCCACGAGTGTTATGAGAAGAACCCGTAGGATTTTCAAAACCTACATATATTTATTCTTTTTCAAAAGGTTTGGCAAAGGTGGCCCATTCTTTTCTCTTTTTATATACATACATAAAGATCTCTAAATGAATTATTGTATCTCAAGATGAATTTGAAGCAACCTGCAGCTCTAAGGTTTCAGGCATCCAATATGATGTCTTTATTTCAGACAGGGTTGGACTTAGACAGACTAGTATATCACAGGAACCCACAGAAAAGACCGGAAATCTGACATCGTTTCAACCAACGCATAAAAATTTAAACTTTCTGACTTCCAGATTACTGCTGTTTTTCTACATTTGTAAAGTTGGTTAGCAGGGTGTACCTTGTTTATTTAAAACTCACCTTTGTTATAACCAATCAGGGTGTGATCAAGGTACTCAGATCGGAAACGATTAACGCGATATGAGTTAAAAACCTCGAAAATTCCGACGATCTCTAAGAGTGGAGTTTCATAAAACCGAAAGCGAATGTGCAGCGCCGTATTAAGGGCATGGCCGACAGGGCCGCGGCACAGGGACCGCCCATTTGGGGGGCCCACGCATGTGTTGACGAAAGAACAAAAAAATAATTTTTCAGAGATTGCAGAAAAGATCGCTAGGTATTAAGAAGATTTGTAACCACAATCAATACATCTTGCGGAACGTGTGATCCTCCACTTCAACCCAGCCAGAAGAAAATCCGAAAATCGATCCAAAAAGGGGGAAAAAGTGAATGAAATGCGGATTTTGTTCGTTTGCCGATTACATTTTTGGATACTTTGACGATCCGTTTCCCCACTAAAGTGTGCGTTAGAAACGTACTATGTACAGACAAGTGCCGAAAAGTTTTGTGAAGCAGAGACTTTTTGGCCGTTTTTCTGTAATTTGTCTAATAGAATTTTTTGTTCAAAACATTTTCCTTCTGCACTTCACAGATGCTTTTTCATGGTTCGAAAAAAGAAAACAAAAAATAATAATTAAGGAACCGCCTGATGGAATTCGAACCCGGCACCTTCTGAAAGTTAACAAATACTGGCACTCTGCTCTGCAAGCTTAGCCACTGCCGACTACGTATGCATGCTTTGAAACAAGCTTAAACAAATAAAATACAATTTGTAGTCGCTTTCTGTTCGTTTCCACGTACGGAAAATTGTACGAGACCGCACTGGCGGCAAAATTTGCGTTTCTCTGCTGGGTGGAATACACTAGTAACCCAATTCAGGCACAGATTGCTCTCCAATATCTATGCTCTATTAAATAAGGCATGTTTAGAGGCAGGTGTACCAATGTGGTATGTGATTTCATTTATCTTATGGCTAACTGTAGAAGCTAGTAAGACGTTTCTTAGAAATTTGGAATGAAAGTGCTGGGCATGTTTGCCGTTAAGTTTAAAATGTCCAAGGCGACTTTCATTTAGGCGACGATCCGAGTAGTCGAAGTTTCAATGACTGACAGAGATACGACTCAATTTGAGCAATGATCTTTAAGCTATTGATTTATATGGCATCCGCTAATTGCTGACGTATATATTCAACGTCAATATCGTTCAATTTGAACCAAAATAAACTTCTTCTTATTGCTCTTTAGAGCTCGTCATTGACGGAGTTGTGAACACCAAGGCATTCGAAAAAGTACGGACCACGTAACTTTTTGGGATGCATCGATATCTACCTGAGAACCTCGTCTAAAGTCGGCGCTCAATATATCGAAAATATACTCGTTACTGTAGTCATTCACCTAAAAGGTGAAGACGGTGTTGAGGCTATTTTTTTCACTCAAAAACTTTCAGAAATAAGACAAGAAGAATTCAGCTCACAAGCTAAGTATTTGGTTCCTCATTTAGAGAACTTCAGTTGGATCTCTATGAGGAGATTTGTTTAAAACGCTCCTTAAATTTCACATGCACAAAAAATTTCAAATAATTTTTGTTTTATCCTTTCGTTTTTTTCGAATACTCCAGTGCTCATATCAACGTTTGCCTGATACATATGAGCACACAAAGTAAGTGGGCAATCAGTATCATTTGTCATATCCGTTATTTTCCTCTTTTTACGTAAATATATTAGACGGCATAATCTGTACGCAAATTGATGGTCAGTCATCAATTTACTTTCCATTTTTCATGGGACAACCAAGTGGACACCATATGGATAACAGAATTTCACATAATTTTTTTACGCGGAGTAGGGATGCCAAAAAAGCGTGACGTCCATTTGTGAGCTCAATTAACTGATGAACTGACACGTGGCGCGACTGAGTGGGCGCCGCCAAGCTGCGGATGTTAATATCTGGCGGTGGTGAATGCAGCTGAGTTGGGAAGAATTTTTACATTTACAAATGCGTTTTTAATTTGCACATAAAATTTGTGATTTATTATTTCATTTTTAAAAGCGACGAAGCAGACAGCTGGGGGGTGGGGGGTAAGTAGAGTGAAATAATGCGTTAAATATGGGTGTGTAAGTATGTGTATCTAGTGGTTAGCGCATTTATTGCCAAATATTTATTGCTTGCCCTTCCTTACCTCGTCGAAATATAGGCGCTGATGTCTTTCCGATGTTTCGCAAAGGTTTGGGGCTTGCAACCTGCCCCTTAAAATACTCACACACACACACACACTTACAGAATTTGCATGTATTTATGTATGTATAGCACAACATTAGAGCATTAACTTGTCAAGCCGCAAAATGTGAACATATTTTAAGCATTTGAAATGTTGCAAGTTGCCTGCGACCTCGACGCTCTCGTCAACGCCACCACCACCATCGCCATCACCGCAGTGTAGCAAATATCAGCCTTCACTTTGCCACTGAACTGTCTTCTTGCCGCGCAAGTGTAATGTTTCATGCCGCGTTTTACACTGGAATGCACGATTTGGTTGCGCTCGCGCGATTATAAAAGCTTTTCGCAATATTCCACTATAATTTATTTGCTCGCACAGGCACACAAACCCGCATAAACAGCGCAAAAATGAAGACACAGTGAAACCGCTGCCATCATATTGGTGGCATCAACGCGGAGTCATCTTCATATTTTATTTTACTATAATACAGCGCGCCGTACTCGTACGCAGCTATTGAACTTCAGCAAACTGTTGCAAGTATTTATGCTTATTATTGCTACAATGATTTTTCTCCTCCTCCTCCCCCCGACGACTTTTGATTTCGCTGTCTGCCAGGATGGTTGCATAGCTTTGGTGGAAAAAAGCGCGAAGGCGAACATATTCAAATGAGAATTTATGGTTGCATTATGAATTTTTATAAAGTGCTGCTGATGCTGTTGGTAAAGCCTATATGTATGTATGTATGTAGATATGTATGGTATACTATAATTTGTAGATCAGAAACTCATACATATTTGCGATGCTGGAGATGAAAATCATTCACTGAAAGCCATAAAGCTAAACACATAGATTTAAGGAAAATAGTTAGGGATGTGGAGGAATTAAGCGAACATTAAAATATTTGAAAACCTCTGATCAATATAATATAGTGTTTTCGGTAGTAAACCGTATCTCAGGCGGAAGTTATTTCAATAGTTTCGTATTGGATTGGGAATTTAAGAGGAATGATTTCCATCTAAGACAAGAATTTCGAAAAGAATTTAATAGGCTAATGGCCGTAAACTTATCAATTTTAAAGTATCTATAGTTATCATTAATTAAACTTAGCTACAGAAAATTCCATGGAATTAACTTTAATTAAATTTAACTTAAGTATTACTAGGATGATTGACTCGGGTTTCCCAAACCGGTGTGCACAAATTTTTTAAATACATATATAGGCGGTTTTTTTTAATCTTAATTTTTTGAATATCGAACAAATCGGTTTTTTTTTCGTACAAATTTTGACCTCTCCGAGTGTATTTCTATAATTAAAAGGCTTCTTACAAAAGCCATCTGGTACCCGGAGAAGGCTAGAAAATGTAGGTTCCTCTAATTAGGTAACAACATGACAAATTGGAGGGAAAGCTCTTGCAAACACTTATCCAAACGTACAAGCACGAAATATTTATTTTAATTATTACACTGTGCAACAAACATAAAAAAAATTTCAAAACACACGCAAGAATCGATATACTCTCGAAACTATGGGCCAATTATAGAAAAACTGCTTTTTTAGTTCTTCACTCCGACGTCAGGATTTTTTTCAAAGGACTTTGGAATTTGAAAGATATGATTTATTCGAAAAATCATTTAAAAAAATCGGTGCATTGTAGAATAACAGTATGAATACCAAATGAAAGAGAAAATTTTGTTGAATTCAAAAACAATAAAATTTTTTGGTTAGAAGGACGAATAGGTATTGAAAATGCGTTGTTATTAAATTTTTCTCTTTTTAAGTTAATAAAGTTGCAGGTCGAAATTCGATTATGTGGTCGTGCGTATATTAAAAAAAAAAATATTGAAAATTTTCAAGGATATTTAAGCACAAAATTTGTAAAGCACATTTTCCATACCCATTTGTCCTTATGCACCAAAAAATGTATTCGGTTATAATTCTACAGAATCTTTTCTTATATTTTATATCCTTTTCTTATTCTACATTGTAATGAATTTTTTAAATAATTTTTTGAAATAATCATACTTTATAAATTCCAAAGTCCGTAAAACAAAATCCTGACGTCAGAGAGAAGTGCGGAACTGAAACAAATGAAATTGTACTTAGTTGCTTTAACTGGAATCAAGAGCAAACAAGGAAGGGTTTAGATCTTACTTCAGAAAATTTTACGAGAATTTTTTTGGAATTTTCTATCAACAAAAAATCATCTATTCCTTAATGGTTACCACAAGCTGAAAAAATTCTTATTTTTGATAAAACGAGAGAGTTATTCATTGAATTTTTAATTTAATAATAAAAAATCCGCCATCAATGAAAATTCCCAATCTAAAACGACTTCGCAAAGCACACTTCCACTTCTTGGTTGGCTGATTATTTAATATTTGCTTATTTATGAGATTCTTTGCTTTTCTACTTAGCGTCGATGGTTAGTTGACTTGCTGACTAACTGAATTGTGGACTACTTGTTTGGCTAGTTGACTTGCTTTTATATACATACATACGTATAAGTAGTATTTGCCGACTACACTCACCTGATTCCGGTTTATGAGTTCATTAGTTGGCAAAAAGGGTTTTAATTACTTACACCGTTAATTTAGCGCCACTTGCTTACACGCTGTTTAACACGCTGGCAAGGTCTTAACTTTTTCACTTCAAGACATTTTTCGAGGGCAAAATAAGTAGAAAAAAAAACAACGAATGAGAAGAGTAAAAGATGAAACTGTAGTGTACAAAATAGGAAAATAGGAAGTCTTCCGGAGAGCTGAGTCTGCGAAAATAGAACGTTATGCAACTTTTTCGTGTTGCTTAATTAAAAATAAGCAAAACGGTGAAAAAATCAGGCTACACAGAAGGTAAGTATGTATGTATAATTCGTATATTAAAAGAAGAACAAATATGGCAAACAGGCTGTTGAAAGAGCTTAATACTCTACTCAAAAGGAAATGTTAGCATACTTATAGGGGCATAAGCGCAAAGTTTGCGTTTTTGAGTTCGTGCGGCATAAAAAAAAAACAGTGGAATGGTGACCAAAGTGAAGTGGCATTTAATTAGTAAGACGATAAAGTGCAACTGACTTGTTTACAAAAATGTCGAACATTGATGGAACAAGAATGTGGCAAGCACATATTTAGTAATACATATTTGTAAGGCAGAGGAGAGTGAAGTGAAAAAACAACCGTTATCTTTTCTGAAGAACACAAAATCGTTCAGAGGTACTGCAAGCAGTGGTATGCATGTATGTCTTTCTAGTTAAAAGTTATTGAGAATCTTCCAAGGCAAAATCAAACTTATTGGAACAACGATTTTTTTTGGAAAAAGCTCTCTTCTCGCAGGCGCCCATTTACACTCGCCACTTTCTCTTTCTTCAACCAATAAAGCATCTTAAATGTACCGCAACATGATTAAATCCGTTATTTTTTACCCATTACATTCTACTTTATTCACCCATTCTTTCCTCCACTTCGCAACGCTACACTCGTTCTGTAAATCCTTTAACTGTCGCTGCTTACAACACCAATGACAGCAAATAAATTTTACCCGGGGGAATAATTTCGACATACGCGTAGCGCCAGCGGTACAACACTCAAGACATTCGATATCATTCGACAGCAGCAGTCGTCGATGCTCGATACTCTCTGTAGTGGAAATCGATTAGATTTGTGACAATGTGATTTGCTGGCGGTTCGGGGTAATTTATACCCCTAGTAACTCTCTGTTTCAGCAGCACAGCAGGAGGGCAATAATGTTGATGATGTAATCATCTGGGTGGTGTGGTGCATACACAGTGACTCAAAAAATTACCACGTGTTGATTTTTTTTTTTTAAATATTCATAATGTTTTTCGAGCTAAAACATTTTTTTCTATAAAAATACCGTCCAAGTCTGAACCTACATGTATTTGCAACAGTTTCAAACTTTATAAAAATTTTCATTAAAATTTAAAAATTTTGCTCTGAATCTTTAGAATATTTCTGGGTACACAGTTTTATAGCCCACACAACTTTATACAAGTTTTCATTAAAATTTTAAAATTTTGATCTGAATCTTTAGAATATTTCTGGGTACACAGTTTTACATACAATTTTAGTCTAATGAAGTGCAAGTCTCAACCGGTTAAAAAATTTTCTGGATTTTTGAGAATTTTTTTAGTGTTTTTTTTTTTGTAATATAAAAAGTGCAATTTACAAAAACTGGTTTGGATTTTTATTTTTAATTTGTTGGCAACGGTCTCCCGCATATTATTATTTTATATTATATGGAAAAAGTGCAAAAATCCGTCACCAAAAACAATTCTCAATAATCTATTGGATTTTTTAGCCGTTTTGAACTTGCACTTCATTAAAATTGTATTGGCAGTTTTATAGCATACATAAAAAAAAATGTTCTTAATATTCAGATAAAAAAGTTGAAATTTCGATTAAAATTTGTTCAATTTTCCTAGCATTTATATAAAGTTTAAAACTGTGATTTACATGTTTTTGGTTAAAGCTTGGATGGTATTTTTTATGAAAAATTTAGCTCGAAAAACATTACGAATTAAAAAACAATCAACACGTGGTCATTTGTTAGAGTCACTGTATGTACATAGTATTTATATATGTGTACATATGTCAAGTAACATGGATGTGTGTGTGTTTGCATTGAGCTGGTGTCAAATCACTTGTTCCTGAAAAAGATTTGTTATGTAGGGAGTTGCTTTATGGTCGTGTTGAGTGCAGGAGGTTAACTACGTAGGTGTCTGCTGAAAGTGAAATTTCTTGCCATTTCGTTTGCGTCAATTGCATTTTAATCGATTCAATTTAGAAATAAATTGCTTTTGTGCCACATAATTCTTCGATTACGAGCAGAAGGAGTAAAAGAGTAAAGAGGCTTATATGCGAAGTTTTGTGAGAAATTAAATGTAATGTGAATCAGAAGTGCATACGAGTAAAAGTGTTTTTAAGAGCAGAGTGTGCAAACAATAATGTCTTCTTAGACATTCAAGCATAAGTACACAATTTATACATAAGATATTTTTATTCAATTAAGAAAATCTTGGGTAATATCCAATTGATGTTGTACGAATTTAAGATTTTAATGAAGAAACAGCAAGATCATGCGTCGCTCTCGAAAATCGACCAACTTCAATATTTTACTTTGAATGTTGGATTATAGGATATGAGCATGGGACATAGGGTTTCATATTTACTTGAAAAGCGACCTTAAGATCTGACTCAATTTTTGCGCTGAAGAAGTGAGCACAAGCTTAAAAATTTGTACTGAAGACAGGGCCGGAGTTTAAGCTAATTTTTTATGCATGAGGCCCATTACCTCATATCATAAGTTACACTGTTATAGATTTAAAAAAAATGCATGGCATATGCCGGTCTCCAGTGTTTGGAAGGAGGCATCTCAGCTGCCTTGGCTTTATTTTTTCCCCCGCTAAAGGAAATTGTAGACAAAAGGACTAGACAATTTTTTAAACTCTCTTAAAATGGCAAAAGATTTATTCAGATGCAAAAAAGCTGCATAGGAAAATGACCTTAATTAAGAGGAAATTATTAGCGCCAGTTTTGCAATTGCTTAAAACTAGTACTTATTATAATAAAATTTAATGGGCTAAAAGACTGCATACTCCAAAAAAAACCTAAAAAAATTAAAAAAATATGTAAATTTTTAATGTACTCAACTTCGATGTAAAAAAATTCATAACTCAAATTATTGTAGAGTGCACCCTATAATACCATACGAAATACTCAGAGCTACCATTGTGATAGTTTTAATTTTTTTTTTTGAGATAGCGTCTTTTTAAACACTAATTTTTTTATCAAAAAATTTGTATGTTAAAAATTTTTCAAGAAAAAAAATTTAAATATTTCTTTTCATAGAAAATTTTGATGTGTGTATGTGTTATTTTTTCAAATTTTTTCGTCGCCCCTTTCTCGAGATATTTGGAAAACTATTAAATCGATTTTTTTTTGTTTTTGTGCGTGAAATTTTTTAAAAATTTATTAATCAAGCCCAAATTTCATATTTGTTTATTATTTATGTTATGCATCAACCCTAAAAATTTGAAACAAATCAAACACATGAAGTATGAACCCCGTCCATTTTGGTATGGAACTGCTATATCGACTTATTTAGACCATCGCTATAAGCACAAATTTTCCAAACCAGTCACAGAAGAAAGGTTTAAAATGAAATACAGAAACTAAAAGCGAAAAACACTGATGACGTTACAGGCTCTCAAGCATTGTAAATGGCCAAAAGAATGAGAATGCGGTCTCGAAAAACTAGAAACATCTAGTTCGGCTAGTAAGTGGTGTTTAAAGAGCGATCTTTCCATGATGCGGTATTCCTCAAGTGAAGAGAATAGATATAACTGAAAGTGGTCTCAACTGGTGGGACATCAATGGAAACGAACTAAGAATGAATATTGTTAAGTTTTGCACCCAGATGGCTATTTAAAGGCGCAGGTTTTATCTGCGGCCCTTACGAAGCAGGCTGGAATCCGAAAATGCAGCAAAATTACTTTTTTTATTAATCCATATCGGCTCGAAGAATTTTTTCGAATATCTTGATTAAATTTCCATGCTAGGGTAAAATTGAATAATTAAACTCGAATTTGTGGTTTAAAAAATTTGCGATTTTTTAGTTTTCGAGATATTAGGTGTTCGATTAATCGAATACTGGGTCTATCTATTTTACTTATTTTACATATCGACACCTGAGTGGAAGATCGACCAATCTCAGCAGCCAGTTCGAAAACGCCCTATTTCAGAATTCGGTTGAAGCATTATTCTAACTCAAGAAACCTTTCTGAGAGCACCTACGAAATTGAGATCTTAGGTCAAAAGCTTTGCAGTTACAGCTGCGTCGAGACTCCAAATTCTTGCGTAGAAAATGTAAGCGAGAGGCAATCGTGCTGAGGTCTTTAAACGATTTTCATAAACATGTACTGAAGCAAAAGGTCTTTAAGTTTCATACGAAATTTCTTCAAATTTAATTTCTTCACATTTGCACGTAATAAAGTCGACGGTTTCGTATGCCCTTCCCCGCAAATGCTCCCAACTCAAACCGCTTTTTCTTATACTTTACATTCTCATATGGGATACTCACTTCTTGGCCAGTCACTGCTATACATACATACATACATACACATGAATAAAATTTGTGTACATTCAGATGCAAAGCAGCTGATAATTTTCCCTTGATAACCGCTAAAAACCAAACTGCCAACTGCCAACTGTAACTGTAAAATCGTCTATAGCTCCAAGCGAGGACACAAGAAAAGTTCGACGCTCATAAAACGCTACAACCAAGGTCTCCCAAGAGCAAACATACTAGATGCATAAATGAGCACACTCCCACACACACATATGTACACTTATGAGCAGTGAATCACAGCAAGCTGCCTTAGATGGACCTATTGGTGAACTGATTGCTCCTTCTACATACATACATGCATACCATACATAGTTTGTTGGCTGGTGGCCCGGTGGCATCCACAGGACATAAAATATTATGAACAAGACTAGTAGAAATATGAATTTTCATGTACATATCTAAATTTTATGTGTGTAAATTTATTTACATTTACTGCTTCATGTGTGAGTGTATGTGAGTGGGGGGTTGGGAAAGGGAAGCTCATCTAATGCTCGTAATAAACTCATATGAGCTGCTAATGTTGATAAGCAAAATTATGGGCACCGGCGACTGACTGGTTAAAATAGCAAACGCAGCGGCAGTGCTGGCTGGCTGGCTGGCTGGCTAAGGAAGAGGAATGGCGAATCAGTTCTGAAAAGAGGTTAGGGGGTAGGTATGCGGCCCGTGCTGGTGCAGAATGCCTCTAGCTCTTAAACCAACATTCGGAGACTCATTCAAAATGATTTAAGGAAGTAGATAGCGACAAAGGGGACAACAAAAGAGATGCTTTTTATTAGCATAAAGGCTGAATTTTGATAAATTAAGTGTTTATCCATTTTACTTATAGTTTTGAGCAAAAAAAAACATTAAAATAGAAAACCAGGAGCCCAAAAACTAAACGAGCAGCTATGTAGCGATAGTGTTAGCCTAAATGGAGAAGGTTCCTTTTTGGAAATACGAGGCGAACTCCTCACCAAATTCAAATGCGCAAAGGGCTACGAATTACTGAAATAATTCAAATTTATTATACGTGAGTTGGAATATTTTTACAGGCATCGCACCCAATATATATTTGGTGAATTTAAATATTAGGGCGGGTTGATTTTTTTTTTTAATCGTATAGCAAAAACGTAAACTACATAAAATTCTAAGAAAATTCTCCGAAGAAACCATGTATCTATAATAAAATCCTAATCCGCGCCTCTCGACTTGAAAATTTATATGGCCGCCTTTGCCAAAAAAAAAAATAAATGTTAGAAAAAATAGGTTTTTCCAAAAAGGAATCGAATTTTCTGAATAAAATTGTTTAGTAAGGTAGTTCTTTTACACTTTATATTTTTTGTATACTCAAAGTTTGTTTTCATTAAAAAAAAATATTCACCCAAGTAAAAAATTTTCAAGTCGAGAGGCGCGGATTCGGGTTTGATTTTAGACCTATGGTTTCTTCAGAGAATTTTCTTAGAATTTAATGTAGATTACGTTTTTGCTATCCGATTTTAAATTTTTTTTTCATCCATACAAATCAACCCGCCCTAGTAAATATGCTTGTAATGGGACGCTGCACAAACGTACATATATCTTAGCTAATCCAATCGAGTGTGTGTGTAAGTGCTTGGTGACCCTTCGCCATTTGATGTCTTTATAAGCAGAGATATATGTGTGTGTATGTCCATGCTTTTATTTATGTAGTAGTATATAACTAGCGGTGTTCCCTTTCTTTTTCCCCCACTTAGAACTCAGTTTAATCCTTTTTGCTTCGCATACGTGTACCCACCCACACTGGTTTCGGTAAATTTATGCAAATCAATATTTGAGAATGTTTGAGTAGTGCGTCCGAGGTTCCCAAAAAATTTACCTCAACTCACTTTGATGTGGCAGCCACAAGTCAATTTTAAAATTTTCACACTTCTACACTTTCGAAATTTTTTTCGCCTTTGGTTTTCTAATTTTTCTGGGCATTTGCCTTTTTTACGTGTTTGGCATGCAAAAAGTGTAGTGGAGTAGAAGAGTTTCTGTGTGGCTTCAAATAGAAATTATAAAATGTAGCCTATTAGGTTGTAAAGAAAATTTACATACAAGCATAGATGCTACACATGCATGCGTAATACAGACATATGTGTAAAAATTACTGGCAACCCCCATTGATTGCGATTCTTGCTGATGGTGTTCGGCTCTATGCCACGAATGAGGTCGTAGGTTCGAATGGTATTCGAAGTCTCTCGAAATTTGTACAAAAACGTTAAACTAAATTTGGAAAATTCCTACTTTTGCATAGCGTACTAATTGGGCATTTTCACGGCAGCCTTAATTCGTAATTCGCTCTCCCATTTGTCTTTGGCTAAGCACTGATAAACCGAATCACTTAATTCGCTAAAACAACTTTTTTGGAGAGAATTACGAATACTTCATTCGTAAACGCATACGTAAGTCAGATTCAATTCCAATGCAATTTACGAACCAATCTTTTGTGCCCTGTTTTTAATCAGAAATTTATCAAACTCAGCTGGCAAAGCAAGTTAGAATAGAGAAAATCAAAACAATGAAAGGTTGTTGGTAAAGTAAAAGTGTCTTTAGCAACACCACTCTTGCAAGGACCGGGTATTTTTTTCACTACAATTGTTTTCAACTAGTTTTTTTTTTTGAAACAATTATTAACTGAAACAAGAGAATCTATTTTCTTCAAAATTGCTATGTTTTGTGCACTTCTCACTAAAAAATTGAATGCAAGGAAATGAAAATTCAAATATCGGGCTGAACTGTCCACTTGCAAATGTTATAGGCTTTCATAAAAAAAATAATCAAATTGAATGAAAAATGAAGGCTCATATAAATTATAAACAGAAAAATGCCAGTTTTGAACCACTATGCGCTGGCCGCCTCGCTCTTGGTCGGTTGGCAAAGTGCCTGAAATTCGCCAGTAATGACAAACCTAAAGCGCATCAGTATTCGGTGACTACGTTAGAAAATTTATCTTGTGGTGCTAGAACGGGTGACGGGGATAACTTATTATGGCAATATAAGCAAAAAATCATACTACGAGTTTTTCTCAAATTGTAAAATCTAAGGCGCAGTCTCACTTCCGATAGCACCTACCTTGGTGAAAAGATTTTGATTTGTGCATGCGTGTCATATGAGAATTCTCTAAGAGCCGAACAGATTGACAGCAAAGCTCAAAAAATATAGAATTTAAAGAAGATGCTCCCCTAGCTCCATTCCTCTGTCTGTACCTGGTTAGCTTATTTCATCACATAATCTTATTATTTATATTTATTTATTGAAATAAACCAGATGCATTTAAGCCTGGCTGAAAATGCCAGGTAGAATGGCAGCGCGATTCCTTTTCGGAAAGGGACGTAGTTCGGCACAAAAAAGCTCTCAAGTAAGCTTTCGCTTGGGCAATACCAATAGCCTTTTTCACCGACAAGCTTTTAGTACTTTCTCTTCTTAAAAACTTCTTACACTGCAAAGATTTTTATAATGAACAACGCCAATTCATTTTGGACTGAAATCTATTAAAATTAATAGAAATCAACTCACAGTAAAAAAATCCAAAATTAGAATATTTTGTTCATAGAAAACCGGTTATCTCCAAACTTAATTTGTCTGTAAATGAAATTCATTCGAAAATAGATAAGAATTCACAACTATTGATGTATTCTCTAAAAGACAAACCAGGCCAAAATCCTCATTCTATCAGTCGTTGGTTATCACAGAAATTTGACATCACAAATTTTTTCCTCCCTTCCCAACGCAAAGGTCACTCAAGCCACTTTGGTTACAAGTGCAAGAAAATTATTTCCACTTTATTACACCGGAATTCAATCGAAAGTGATAGATTTAACCATAAACAACAACAACAACAAACAATTCATAAAAACAACAATAGAAAAGAAAAGCAAAAAAAAAAATCACAAAAGTAAACTAATTCTTCTGGTCAGTTTAGCAAATTGCCGCACGTCACAAAGCAAAGGACAGCAAAGCACTTCCAAAACAATGCGCTTCACTAACTGACTAAGTGACTGACTCTGGCTGCGCGACCTGGTTGACTGATGTGCCCATAGAAACTCACTCCCTTGGAGTTATTAAAGCGCGTTCGATGAAAAATGAAATATGAAAAAAGTAACTAAAAAGATGACTTCATAAATAAATGCCGCACAGAAGCTGAACCAAACAAATGCCACCACCCACTACCTTCGTACTTCATGATGTGACCGCTGACCGCTTTGCACTGCCGCAAACATCCCCGAATCTAGCTGAAGGTATGTAACGGGTGATTTTTTAAGAGCTTGATACCTTTTTTTTAAAAAAAAACGCATAAAATTTGCAAAATCTCATCGGTTCTTTATTTGAAACGTTAGATTGGTCCATGACATTTACTTTTTGAAGATAATTTCATTTAAATGTTGACCGCGGCTGCGTCTTAGGTGGTCCATTCGGAAAGTCCAATTTTGGGCAACTTTTTCGAGCATTTCGGCCGGAATAGCCCGAATTTCTTCGGAAATGTTGTCTTCCAAAGCTGGAATAGTTGCTGGCTTATTTCTGTAGACTTTAGACTTGACGTAGCCCCACAAANCATCTTTCTCTTTGACACCATGTCTGAAATCCCACGTGATCTGTCAAATACTAATGCATGAAAATCCTAACCTCAAAAAAATCACCCGTTAGATGTAACAATAGATGCTGGCGCCAGTGCAACCTATGTCACCCTTACGAGTATCCTTAACTGTCCTGACAATACTCATACAACAGTGAAAGTACTACATAGTTCGAGTTAGAAAAAATGTGGAGTTGAATGTTGAATATATAAAAAAAAATCCGCATAAAAGCATAAAAAATAATCGTCCGCCACTGAACAATGAAGCGGTGTAAAAAATCGTGCCGCAAACAGACCGGCGGCGGCGGTCATTGCTCTGGAATATACGAGTATGAAACTCCTCCAAACTCACTCTTCTAATTTGTCGAATTTTTGCCACAGCCTTGAACACTTGACGCGTTGCGCTCACTAGCTTGGAATGATTTCAATGCTGCTGTTTGTTAACTCTATTTTGTTATTCATTCTTTTTTTCTTAGGTTTGGTTTTCAGGAAATATGCCTTTTCTTATTGTTTGTTGGCGGGTATGCGTAGAAATTTGTCAAAAAAATAGCATACTATTCAGAAAAAATGACAAAAGTATACACAGTGGTGTAGTGCCAGCAAATTGAAACTACAGTCACGCGAAAGAAAAAAGTAGGATTTTTGATTTAAAAAAATGGGATTCAAACTTCAGTCTCAATATGGAAAATTAAGCTTTAAAAGAATTATAGATATTTTCAGACATCTGCGAATATGTTACTCTGAGATACATATGTATGTATACATATAAGTAGGATAGATTCCTACCTAATTTGTTAATATTTTCCTTTGTTAAATCCGCTCTGTGTCTCACTAAGATTTACAAAGATTCTTTGCCGTTTCATTATTTGTCACTCCCGATCTCTAAGTTGAACGCTTACATCAAAATAAAAGACTCTCAGAGCTAAAAAATCGTTTTTGTTCCGCTGATTAGTTCGTAGCCATAACAATCCAGATACCTTCATCATGTCTTAAATAGTTCAACTCTGGGTGAATAGAAGTTTATTGTATTTGTCTGTCTCTTTGGTCAGGTAATCGGGTGAGGATGAGAACACAGAAGATGAGTGCTTTGATGCCATGGCCCTATCTAAAGATATTTTTGTCTTTCCTTGCAAATGGATAATGAAGAAGACAGGCTCATTTAGAAACTAAGACACTCGAAGAAGAGCACCTAGGCATACTGAATGGTTTTGGTCACAAAAAGATGCATCGGGCTCGTTACCTTGGATCCCATACGATCTGATACCGAGCAAAGCGCTGGTGTTGTTGTTGCTTTAGCGGCCCTTTGAAGTCCCGATTGTCGTCAAGCTTAACTAACGGTAGACCCATGAATCGGACTATTTCAACAGGGTCGGACCAAAGGGAGAGATGGTTGGTGTCGTTCGGAGAGTCTCCAAATGCCGGACAATCGTTAAGGATATTGGGGTTGAGTCTGGATAGGTAGCTGTTGAGGCGGCTCAGTATCCAGACCGTAACTGAGTCATGGTAACGCGGGTCTTTCTTGAAGTCGGTACGTCGTCGGGTTCAGGAGTTTGTCTATATATGTCTGGACCGCGTCCTTGTATATGAATAGGTGCCCCCTGATGTGCCTGGTCGTAGCATCCTACTTAGCAAAGGCATGCGTTGATACCACGTTCCGGTATACTCTCTTATGGCTCACGGAGCAGATGGTGTGGGCAACCAAGACCTTGATCAAGTAAAACCCGAGTCATCAGATATTTTAGAAAAGGAATAAATCACATTTGCCGAACATCAGGGGAAATTCAGACCTGCCGTTGTGTAGAGCGTCAAGGAAAAGGTTTAGATTGCCCGCAGTCGTTGAGGCGATGTCAGTAGTCGTAGTGTTTATTCACTTATAACGTCCGTCACTTTCTTGGTAAACCTTTAAGCCTGGGGTTTTTGGATCTGCTTAGTTTAAAAAGTCAGTCAAGGTCTAAAAGTGTTGTAAAATTTTATCTTTCAGCGACTGCTAAAGTAAGTTATTCAAAGTGCCTATTATTCGGCTAAAACAAATATGCATTATTCAAACTATTTTGTAAGCCACTCTAACGACTATGCCATATTTGGCAATATTATTGCCCAGCACTGTAATCTATTTACTCAAGTCATTGAGGGACAAGATAAGTCAAGAAATTCCGACTATTTAAGTAGATGTGCGTGTGCTATTGTTGACTGCTATTATGATTATTGTTGTTTGTAAATATGTATATACTTTTTATTATTTATTATGATTTACAGTTGAATAGTTGATTTGATTTTCAAGTGGTACGCCATTTGAATTACAACAACAAATAGAGTAACGTTGTACGAGTACATAGCAGTGACAGCAACACAATGGCAATGACATATGAGCAAACATAAATTTCGCATTATGACAATGGCATGCCGGTGGACTAAACAAGAAAAAAACAACAACAATAAGAACACTCAGTTGAACCGGTGAAGTTATATGTATGTATGTCAGAGATTCGAGGGTAATATTCGTATTTAGATCTGTCACAAGCATTGATTCCCGCCAGAGGGGGCTTCGTTTGCTGCAACACCCCCAGTTGAAGTTGACTAGGAAAAGTAGTAGCCAAGTGTTATTGAACGGATGTTCGGTCCATCTGAGTTGATTAGCGGCCATAAGTCAAAAATATGTGCATACATACATATCTAGCTAGCTGCAGGCAAAGAAAAAAGTAAAAGGTGTGGTGGCAGCTAAGCAATGCTTTTTTCACAAATTTTCGGCAGGTTTCAAGATTGTTTCGATTATATATTTTCGCCACTTAATCGTGCGGAAGAAAATCGTGTGTAAAGTATGTTTTGCAAATTGTAATTTCTACTGCTTACCTTCCACGAAGCTTTAAATCTCTTTTTTTTGGTTTTTTGTTTGTAGAATTTTTCGTTATATCTTAGCTGAAGAATGAAGTAACTTAGCTGTTTTAGCTAAAATATTTAAAAACATATAAGTAGCTACGTATATTGGCTAAAAATTCTGGTCATATAAAACAAGCCTACCATAAATTGAAGAAAAATAGCTTCACGATGCTTACTTAGCTAATGAGTTGCTAAACTAAGAACTGGTGCAATTTCAATTTGCAATTTTCTTTACTGTTGCTATCGAGTACTGAGCTAATATGCAATTCTCAACCGGCTTGTAAACTATGTTGTGAAAATAGAAGAAAACTCCTCGTAGGCGAAACCTCTAAATATTTTTCTTATTTCAATATAAAAAACAGGGAGTACATTTTTTGGGCATATAGTCAATCCAAGGGGTTGAGAGCATTAAAATTCCAACTTCACTTCTTTTGGACGATCGTAGTGTGTAGCCTTGGGCATCGACAGAAAGAGAGGGGGAGCTGTGATAAGGCCAAGCCAAGTCATGAATGTACATGTATGTATATACATATGGGCTCACGGAAGTCTGCAGCTTTCGTCATCATGGGGTGCGACCACAAGCGGGTGCCAATCTTGGAACTAGTGGGTCGCTAGTAAACGTGTACTTATTCAACAAAAATGTACCTAGGTTCTGGTTATTCGCTGATTCCTTAGGCGGCTAAGAAGTAACAAAAAACCATTCCTATAGTATGAAAATCAGTTAAGAGATGACCCCTATGCTTGCGTTTCTCCGAGTATCATCTAAGCAGAATGACTAGTTTCACACTACAAAATTTTTGATGAAAGACTTGATTTTAAGAGGTCAATAGCAAATATCTGACTTGCTACGCGTCGTCTGACAAAAACTTTGGCGTTGGCCGATGCAAAAATATTGTTGAAAGTCAAAATTGGTTTGTAAAGTAAAAAGTCTGACTTCAACGCAGCCCAACGCTCAAATATTTGGCCCAAGTCTATATCATTCGTGATTCATACTAAAATAAATTATTATCTATGTATGCATGTATATTTATATCACTAACTTACATTTCTAAAGAAAATATAGCCCAAATACATCAAGAAATCACAATTTCCGGTTGCACGTAAGGCCATTAGTTGCGAATAAAACTCACACGAATTTTATTACATCTTTCGATTTTTACAATCATTTCCTTGAGTTTGAAACGATTTTGCCATCATTTTTTTATTGCAACAATTATTATTGTGATTCGCCTATTTAATAAACGACGGCGACATTGATGACAGCTACGAATAACGAATAATAAAACTACGTAGTACCTTTTAGCTTCGCAATAATTGCATATGCCTCGTTTTGTGGCAAACAATGCAAACACTAAATATTAAATGAGTATTACAAATTGCAAAAATAAAACATTGCCAAAAGCAAAGACATAGAAACATGCAAACGCGCACTCGTACTTCAGACAGCAATAAACACGGCATTCAAACGTTTACACTTGATTGAGGCATGTGGCAGGCAAGCAACTATGTATTTATTATTATTATTGTTCAAAAAGTGTTTATTAAGAGCACAATTTATGCCGTCACCCCTGGCTGCCAGAGCTAGAAAGAAGAGCCGACGAAGAAACAGGCAGAAGACTATTAAACTATTCAAAAAAGGCAAATAGACATGGCATATGCGGTTAGCAACGCATATAAATGCAGACAACAACAATCACACATAAATAGTAAATGAAGGCATAACCAGCGTGTTGAAGGAGTACCGCCACAGCGTTTATGGTGGTGCTGATGGTTTTGCCACAATTCGATTTGTATTTGGCAGACAAAAACACAAATGAGACTTGATTGGTTTGGTTTCTTCTTACACACCGACTCGACATATAGAAAATTTCAATGCCACAATTTTGTGTGTTCATTGATAGACTGTGGCAAGTGGCAGCAAAAATTACCAAATGTTTAAATTCTCAAAATCGAATGCGAAATACAAGTAAATACAAAAGCGCCATAATTTAGACATAAATTGTAGAAAGCAACCCTAAGCAGGGGTATGAAAATATACACAGCCATTTACATACATAACTATGTACATTCATATTTACATTAGGGTGCGTTACCGACCGGAATTTAAAATTTTTTTATATTTTAATGGCCTTATTCATAAAAAATAAAGTAGTCTTATAAAAGGTTTATAAATTGAAAAATGTATGAAAACGTCAATTTATAAAGCTCTTTAAACCTACTTTATTTTTTATGAATAAGGCCATAAGACTTTAAATGAAAAATATATATATATATTTTGGAAAAATATTAAGATTTACGTGAGCCGCACCGATTTGAAAATATTTTCAAAAATTTCATCATTTTGATTACGTTGATAATATGTCTAAACATTTCAATGCAGCCATTTTAAGCTTCAACTCATCTATCACCTGAGGTGAATTAAAAAAAAAAAAATTAACACTAATTTTAGTAAAAAAAAAAAACGAATTTGTAGGTATTTTTCAAATAGTTCCAGCCCAAGCAAATCTTCATAACTTTCAAGAATATTTTAGCGGAACCCTTAGAATATAACAAATTTTTTATTTCCGATGGAAAAACAGTACAGATTTTTATTTTTTTTTATAGAGTGATGCACCCTAACATAAACAAATATGTACTTGCAAATGTGATTGTCGCAACTCACATGCGTACCATAAATATTCTTCCTACATATTTTCTTGGTACCTTTGCGCTTCCTGTAGTCCTTCTAAAATATGTAGTCTGATGCGTAGCAGCCATAAAATTATGGCTGTACAAGTAAACCAAGTAACCCTTTTTGCGATTTATTGTAATTTAATAAATAGTGCGGATCAGACGACTGCAAACACACACACACACACATACAAATATATTAAGTACACACACTAAAACCAGCAGAAATGGCTAACGAAAATCATTGTTGTGTCCTACCAACTAGCAACAAAACCAACAAAAAAGTAGCATACATGTAGCAGCTGCACCACTACATATGTTTATATGTATTTATATCACATGTGTACAACTATATTTTTGGCTTAATATTTTTGCTTCAACACTGATTGCTGCGCTCACACAATCCTTTCTCGGTGAATGCCAGTCAGCCGGCTAATTCAGCGCTTTTCTTGAATTATTACTAAATGCTTGCAAGTGTGGGTGTAATATTCATTCGGCGCAAGAACAAAATTGTTATTGTTACTGCAATTGCAACAACAGTAATAATGACTGGTACGTGCGTTTGTGTTTGTGCTATGACAACAGTCTATGGTCTCAACCTGACTGCTGGAGTTTTTGGGGAACCGGAGAATCGGTTGCTTGGCTGCCGGAGTGGAAGCTAATCCTGCGTTGGTTACACTAGCCTTTGTCGAGTGTGGTACGCAGGCGTCGGTGAGAAATAGTTTGCAACACTTGGCGAAAATTTTAGAAATTTGATTTAGCAATTGAACTAGAATACTGCATACATATAGTTAAATTTTTTCTTTGCCGGATGGGAAAAGGCCCAAATAAATGGTTAGGCTCATTGCGGTGAAAAGGCGAGCTTGTTCGAGATAGCCGTTTATTTTCGAGCACAATCCCTCAATGTCTTTGCCGAAGCGGGATGGTCCTTCTAAGCAGTTCATACAAAGTCCTACTGACGATACTGTGGCAAAGGCTTAAGCTCTTCAGGAACAAACTGATAGTGCCTAGAGCTATGGGGGGGTTTTGAGTCCTCTCAAGGGCTCCTCCAATTCCTTTGAGATCAAGTGGTACTTTTTAAAATTCTTAACTTGTTGACTCCAACTCTGCTTGAAAAGGAGCGACACTTGCCTTGTCGACTGCAAAGCCGCTTTATTTTTAAGGATTTCAGAACGGGCGACTCCTTTTCGTGTGATTTCTTGATTTTGATGTTGAAGAAGACAATAAAAGATGCAGAAAATAACAGCTTTTTTACAAGAAGTCTTTTCCATCTTTTCCAAGTTGGATAAGCAGTTGGGTCGGCTAGTCAGCGAAGCACGAAATATCTCCTGTCATCACACAAAAACTCAGAGCATACGGATCCGGACACCCAAGTTACTGCTGACAGCTACAAGTTTTAAAAAGTAGACGACTTCGTTTACTTTGGAACTTTGGAACAAGTGCTACTTTGAACTGAGTAGGCAATTAAGATGTAAAGTCCTTTCTCGTCGTACAAAAATCACACCCACCCTATAAGCCACTCATCAAGCTCGCGTTGATATATGGCGCAGAAGCATGGACAATGACAACATCCGATGAGACGGCTCTTGGGGTATTCGAGAGAAAGAATTTGCGAAAATGATAAGCTATATGAGCTTTACAACGACATGGACCTAGTGCAGCGAATTAAAATACAGCGGCTCCGATGGCTTGGTCATGTCGTTCGAATGGACACCGACGCTAGAGCTTTGAAAGTATTCAACTCGGAACCCGCTGGTGGCAGCAGAGGAAGCGCAAGGCGCCCATTGTGATGGAAGGACCAAGTGTCTTCACTTATTTGTGATTTAATTATTCGAGCAGATTTTATTCGTGATTTTTCAACTAAAAATACTCTTTTTTTAAATAAACCCCATGCTCGATGAATCAAATAACAAATAAATATAATTAAATTAACACGGCCTCGAGCTCATAAAAATTGTTGAATATAATTGTTATAAGGCCATAAAAATAACAAAAACAAATAACTTAAGGACGAGCACACCTAAAAGTTAAACATTCTAATAATAGAAATATTAACAAAAACCAACAAAACCAACAACCACATGATCAAGTGAATTGCAGCGGAATAGCTGCGCTTGATTGTAGTTGGCTTAGCAAAGTGAAATAGTGGAAAATAAGCAACAAGAATTAACAAGACAAACTTAGCACAGTGCGTAGGCAACTGGCTGAGTCAGTGGTGATCGTCGGTTCGAATCCTACTGAAAGAAGTCTGATGAGGAAATGTGGTGATTTCCGAAATAGCTATCACTTCTACCATTTTTTCAAATTATTGTTGCTTTTCCACAATAAATTTGCATTTAATACGGCCTCGAGCTCATAAAAATTGTTGAATATAACAAATAAATTTTAATTATGTTTTGGTTGGCGAATCAAATCACAAACAATTCGCATTTCTCCAGCCACAAATAAAATTTTATAAATTTTGATTCAAGTAGACCTTTAAAAATATCTGTACAAATATTGAATCGTTTCGTCAGTGTATCCTGGAGTGTATCCCATCAACAAATCACCATCGCCAGCATTCAACAAAATATTTTCTCCACACCCAGCTCCATGTGGCTAGCGTCAAATTAATGCATCATGGGCATTGTAAAGTTACGCTTAAGCTTTCCATTTTTGGGATATTAACACCCCGCACCTGCATTTCGCAGTACCTAACCGTTTCGCATTTACCCTTTGATTCATGCTTTTACCCATTCCACCACGAGCATCTCTGCAACATTTTTATGGCCGCGTATGTGTGGTCGCCGCGGCCGTTACGCAGACAAAGAGCGTTGCAAGGAGTTGGAGGCGCAGCTTAAACTCCAATTTTATGATGCGAAGAAAGGCACCAAAATTTGTGGCTTCGAAGAAAATGAAAGTGGCGCCGCAATAAGCGAACTCTACTCCACGCGTCTCATACCCAGCACACAACGCATACAGCGAATCACTCACTCGCGTTTACACAAATGAAGACTGTCTATGCGGAATTTAAAATTGTTATTTTGTAGTGAAGCATTGTTGTGGTAGTCAGATATTATTACATTGCTTTTGTATGTTTGTAGTTTTATTGTTGTTGTATTTAGATGGCATTTTGCTCGAAATTGGTATGAAAAATAAATTGCGCTCGAAATGCATAAATGTAACAGGGATTCAATGCAAAAGCCGAAATGATTATTACACCTCCCATCGTCGCTCCAGCCACTGATGGTTGCTGCTTTATTAGCTGGATGGGTGGATGAGGCCTTAGAATAAAGTCACATATGTACATATGTATGTATAGCGGGAACAAAGTCATGCAGGAAATACAATCCTGTAAGGTGGCGCGCTGCAAAAACAGAGGTTTGTTTGCTAGTTTGGCTGGTTGCCATGTATTTGTTGGTTGGTTGGCCTACACACACACACACGTGTCTTGCTAACATTCGTATGGAAAGCGAGTATGTGGACGTTGTAAAAAGGACTACTTCTTGTACTATCCTTGCGTGCACATACCGTATCCTTACGCCAGTACAACATGGTGTGTAATTGTTAAGATTTCCTTACTCGCATTTATTGTGTTTTATTGTTCGTATCGACCACACGTCCCTCGTTCCCTTACGGCCATATATGTATGTATGTATACGCTCACTACTCTAATTTATTGTAATAGTTTAGTGTTGCTTTGGTAGTGTTTGTAGTTGTTGTTTTTTGTCTGGGTAATTTGCATTTGCTGGTAGCTACCAGCTACCGAATTCGCTTCTTGCTTAAGCTCCGTTGCGCCATAATTCGTGATTATAAGTCAAAGTTATGAGGTCGCCTTGGCTGTTGTTGCCGAGATTAGGTATATTCTGTGGCTTTCTTTGCGCCATAAATATTCGAATATGGCAGTCTAAATTAAATCGTTGGCTAATAGTAATAACGAATGTTGGAATAAATAACGTAAATGTTTAATTGAGAGTGCGATGAAATTGTCGACTTAATCCTTTTTAGTATATTTTTGAAACAGTAGCAAAATCTTATGCAAAATGAACAGAGATAATTATAGACTGCCATTGCATGTAGCTCGGTAACTTTCGATCGAACTAAACATACAGATAAATCTAGAAAACAAGCTTTGTATAATACCTATTTGAATATTACCGAATTTTTATCGATACTTTCAGCCATTGTTATCGATAGGTTTATTGGTCAATAATGCTATTGTTATCGTTGCCGATATGTAATTATCTTCAATACTTATATCTTTTATACTTATCGATATTTTTCGGTATTATAATCGATAAGTTTATCGATAAACATAATTATCTTTATATATGTACGTCGATATATTAATGAAAATCCATATATGCACTTGTAAATTAGAACATAGACTGGAGGCAAAACAATTTACTCTTAATACTTGTATACATTCATTCCTCCATATCCGTGAAACAAATACCAAGCTGTTAAACTGGTTTAATCTCGTTTTTAATGTACTGAGCTTGCGTTCTAGACTGGCGAAACCAGCGATAATTGCGAAACCTAGAGAATTCAGCAAGTTTGTGTCGAGAATTCTGACCACATATCGGGAGTTCAGGAGAGACTTAAGACAACTGCCTATAACTACCATCACGTAGAAACTTATCAGGGGCAAAGACGGAGTTTTCACTCAAAACGACAAAAAGTCTCTATATATATTCTCCACTAATAATCTCGCGAAACCGTGTCTATTGGATGGCTTGCAGCCAGCGGTTTTAAAGAACAAGTCTAACCTACCCAATCGAGGCTTTCTTGCAAATCAGCGGCAAAAACCCCCATCTGCGGCTAAGTCTGTGGCCAAGCTAGGGCCAGCATGATGTCTGCGACTCCTGCTCCAAGACAAGCGAAGGATAATAGAATTTACATATCGAGAGGCCGACTCGACGCTACCTCCAACCTTGCCAATCTGCCTTCGAAAAATTCCGCTGGTCATATCCACAGAGTAGCCAGCTGCACCAACCACTCCCCTTCTGAGACTTCCTTTACAAAATTAACAGCGGCTCTAATGTTTGTGGAATCGGTTCCCATGGCCAATACAATGGATTCTGGAGTCCAGATCTCTAGCTGCACTCCAAATTCTTTTGCACAGATATAGGCGCCTCTAATAGAAACTATCGGAGCAGAAAATCTGCGCTGAGAATTATGCACAGGCTGAATGACATTAAGCAGCAAGAAACGACCGAAGGGCGAGTCGATTCGAATGTCTGGGCAAAATCTTTCCGGAGAACCGGGAAAAATCAAAAGCTGACCTCAAAAGTGAATAAGGCCTCTCAAATCTCAAGCGACCTCAAATCAGAGGCCTAAAAGTCCTTTGCCGAATTTGAGATGGCGTCGCTCGGCTGTATAGTGATTGAGAAACGACCACGTTGGCGCGATATCACAGTCTAAAGCTCAAGCTATGCTAAATGAAATGAAGGGGGTCCAAGAGTTTCTCCTCAGCTATCTCTGCCTGAATGGCGAATACAAGTACTCAAGGTATCTGATTCGCCTGGACAGCAGACCCGGGTAGTTCTAGATAAAACTCGTTTCCGAAGAGTTAGGTTGATATTCCGCGACGAAGATAGTGGCTTTTCTGCCTGGAGCCGTGCTTTATAGTAGAATACTAGCTGTCTTCATTATGATCTATAGCTCAGACCGATTGCAATGTGCTGCAGTTGACTGGCAAATAAAAATACTGACAGTATGCAGGTTCTCTGAGTAGAGACCAGCAAGAGCTCCTAGCCCCATCTTCGAACCATCGATGTAGATAAGATGTGTTATGCCCTAATCTGCTACTTGGAGGCTTACGATCTATTCAATAGATATATAATTGCAAAAGAGCCCACGCCAAAGCACGTCAGAAGCCATCTATACGAAATGACGGTCGAAGTTCAGCGGTTTATAAAGCAACCTCTGAACCCGACAGCATACCGACAGACTTGGGGCGTCATTTACAGCGAGTCGACCTCGAGTTACATAGACTCTCGACCTGTGAGTGCCGTTTGTAGCACACAACTACCAGAAGTGGACGAGACAGAACTTCGTCTGCGTCGGGAGACCCGGACCACATTAACGCAACTTCGCTCTGGCTACTGCAGCAGATTAAACTCATACCTAAGCAGACTAAATTCAGATATGCTAAACAAGTACCCGGCATGAGGAGAGACACCCCGCGTTTCGAGACATCTATTCGCATGCCCACTAAAGCCCACGGCTCAACTAACGCCACTGTTCTTATGACAGATCCGATAGAAGCTGCACGCTTCTTGGGTCTCCCGTTAGTTGAGGTTATTAACAACGATCGAGGAACCAATCTATCAGGGCAGGTTTGTTGTAGCCGCTACAACAATAACAACCTAACCTGCTCTAAAAATCAATACCAGCTATATATGTGCAGAGTAAATATAGAGTTCTCGCATGCAAAAAATATTAAGATTATTGTTCGCCCTTATTAAATCGGAAAATCGATAGTTTCTCCATACTTGGCGAGCCGCCCAATAATCAAAAGGATTATCAAAATAAATGAATCCCTTGTCAATTAAAACTCCTTGTCGAGCACATTTTCACTAATTCACCATAATTATTTCTGACTTTAATTACAGTGAACCATTTCATATCAGCGCCATTAAAATTAACAATATTATCGGCAACCACCCACATCATACAAACTGCATCAGCAAAGAAAGCAACACACACATAAAATCCAACCTTCATCAAAGGCTTTAAGCAGGGCTCCCCAGTTCAAGAGCCTAGTTGGCACACATCCTAATAAAATAAAATAATATGCCTAGCACAGTGGAACTGGTAAATAATGGTGCGTGACCGCGCATCGCTTTAATTCCAAAAGCAACAAAAACCATAGCAATAATGTTAATAGAAATGGTAGCAAGAAAAAGCCTAAAAGCTAAATGACAATCAGCGTCAAACAAAACGCGCGCGGTGGCTCACAATATTTGATTAACCCCTGGCATTGCAATCGGCAGGCACTCAACCCTTTAGCTGCGTAGAAGGCTAAAAGTAAAAGTAGGCATATGTATGAACGAAAAACACATATCACGGCAATGGCTAACTGTGAATGCCCTCCTTCGCTCCCCAACTCTGCTTAGGTCTTAGGCCATTTGACGAGTTAATAACCCTTTTAACGCGTGTGAATCGTGAGCCATCAAAGCAGGCAGGCAGGTGGACCTGCTACTCGCTAGCACTACAAAAGTGCTACAAAAATAGCCGGGGAGGGATTTGGAAAACGCGCGCGCGTTGCAAGCTTAAGTGGCTTGGACACCCTTTCACCGGACAACTCGCACATTTGTACATACATACATATGTATGTGAGCAGGAAAAAAGGCTCGCTAGCTCACTAATTAAATTGTACAGTCGTATGCAGGCGCAAAAGGACGCGACTCACACGCAAGTGTATGGACGCGCTTAATTGAATGAAGTCACGTGATATGAATCTCAAAGTGACCGCAGACGATGGGCAGCAAATAGGTGGGTGTAGCGGGGGTTGAGCCAAAGCTGTTAAGTACAAAAGCGGTAAAGTAGAAAATGTGAAAGAGTAGAGCTGGATTAGGGAGAGAGAGAGAGAGATCGACGTTAAGACATACAAAAGCTGACTGGTCAACTGGTCGGGTGTTAAGTGCTTGCCACAAGGATTTGCTAAGAGTTCGAGAAAGTCTTTGATTTGGTTTTGACTGGTCAAGCAAAGCGACCAACTTATGTATGTATGTATGTATGTATATGTGTACAAATGTAAAGGAAGATAAACAAGCATCTAAAATTCATTTGAAATGTTCGAATTAAATCAAAAGAAAACTCAAACCCTTACAAGGCGTCAACGTGTTGCAGTAGTCCTTTAAGTGTGGGTAGTAAAAATCCATTAAGTTGTAAAACAAGACAAACAAACAGCACAGTTGAACCGCATACGTATGTAAATGTGACCTGCACACACCCAAACCGCTACGCTAAACACACCACACACCACTTCGGCTCTCACACTACTTTAATTAACTAAAGAATTTGCATTTCTTCAGCTGCAAAGCGAAGTCATTTGTATGGCATCATAAAAAGGACTAAAGTACGATATAACACACAAGCCCCAGCACCGTTTGTGCAATCATCAATGCGTCGTCAAAGTGACCACAAGCGTCCAGCCGCAGTCGCAGGCGACCAACACCACTAGACCGCCGTCGAAAACATCTTAAAGAATTTGTGAAACCATAGCAAAAGACGTTTGGTTCCACACACGCCCCGGCACATTGGCAAAACACTTGGCACGCCAAGGCAGCCATTTACATCACTTTGCTTGCATAACACGCCCAGCAAGGATGCGGGTGGTGGACCACTATGTCCGCCCGCTAAGAAGCCTGTAAACTTTTCATCCGGCTAAGAAAGATGTGTAAAGAAATTTTTCAAAGCAGAAAAACCACAGCAAAGCTAACCAGCTAACCAGCCAGCCAGCCAGCCAGCCAGCCAGCCAGCCAGCCAGCCAGCTGTTACACGTGTGGCATGTGAACCGAATGGCCAAACCCAAGCCGTGTACACACTTCTTCTTCTTAAGCCAAACACCCAAATGTTTATTGTGTATGTGTGTATGTGCCCCGAAATTTGCATAGATTGAAGTGTTTTGAATATGAAATCAACATCAACTTTTCGTTAAACCTGGTCTGCCGCTGCTCGCCGTTGGTGTGGGTTAAGTGATTGAAAAGCAACTGCAAAGGTTTCCTTGATAATCTGCAATCGTCTTGTAAATTTCTTACTTATTTTCTTTCCATCTGCTCCTCTAACTTTCACTCATTTGCAGTTGTCAAAGCCATATGTGCACTCACCCATACTCATTTGAATCTCTCTTCTCCAACTCTACAGCACTGTTTTTTTTTTTTAGCTCGTTTGCATATGCAATCAGCAAATCAGCACTCAAATTTTGCAAGCGTGAGGTTTTTGGGGGAAGGAATGGGAGTGTTAAGGTGAAAACAATTTAATTCAATAATCAAGCAAAATTTGGAAAAATAAATTTGGCAATCTGTTGTTTTTAAAGAAGGTGAGATTTGGCGAAATATGGAAATTTGCGATTTCGGAATTAGCAACCAAAAATGCGCATACGTGCCACACATTGACGAGGCGTGAGAGTTCTTTTGCTACGCGGCCCTTTCTTTTAATGAAATAAGTCATTTGCTTTCCCTTCAGAGAGAAATATAAAGTGGCCACACTGGTTTGCTTTTGAATAGCTAAAATATTTCTAAAGGGAGTGCCAAAAGCCTATATGCCTAGCCCAGTAAGTACAAGATACCTTCAGCTTCCTTAGAATTAAGCCAGCCAATTAAACAACAGCGGCTCCGCTGGCTTGGCCATGACCGCTGGTTTTATCAGAGAAAAAGGAAGGCCCGCACTGCATTGAAATGATCAATTCCATGTTAAATGTTGTGGCTATAGATATAAACGGCAACGCTGCCGCCGTCGGGCTGGGCTTTAAATTCGCCCTGTAGGTACTCCAGTATTCTAAAAGGCTTCGGGATCCTACCGACCCAGAAAGACCACTGCACGCCGGTTCTCGGTTCGAATGGACCTTTCACCAACCACGTTCCAGTAAGAGGAGACAAGGAGGGGTGCAGTATTAGGAATCTTGGTCCTGTAAACTTATTTACAGATAATCGAAGCTGAATGGGAGACTAGGTGGAGGTATCATCTGCAAACAACTCTCCATCAGCCTGAAATTTAGGGTCGAGTTCACAGCGAAATCGCTGGAAACTGCATGGCCGATGAGCTGTTAAGACAGAGAAGCCTTGAAGAGTTACTTTCGAATAGAGAAGGTCTGGGCGTTCAGTCAACTCAGCGAGCGCTGGGCGAAAATCTTGGAATGCCAGGTGGCAAAATCCTTCTGGATACATATAAATCGGAGGCGGTCTGGGGAGCTCTTAAAACTAAGCAAGTTACATCTTTCGCTATTGGTAATTGCGCAATAGGTAAGCATGCCGCAAGGCTGTATATCATCGATGACCCTTACTGCACCAGCTGTATGGAGAATGATGAGGCGAAATCGCCTCAGCACCTGCTGCTCTGGTGTACTGCCTTGGCAAGCCTAACTTTTAAGCACCTTGGGTTGCACTTTTTTCACACTCCCTATGCGCCATCCCGAATGGACATCATCACTTGAAGAGCTTCGTTATGAGCACGGAGCGTTTCTTCTACAAGAAGCTACAGGTGTCGTCATTCTCCCTTACCTTTCCGCTCTTCTCCTATCCCTGCGCTCTTTTCCCTCTCCCATTTTTTAAGTGGGCCTCCGTCTACGAAGGCGGCCAGATAGCCTAACCTTACCTATTATATTTACATTACAGCTTTAAAATTAATTAATTTTTGTATAACCAAGGCTGGTATCTTCCAAAAAATACCAGCGTAAAGCTTCCTTATATAGAACAAGTCGCCAGATTATCAAAATTGTAGCTCCCTCGTGGTTACTTTTTCATAAATAAGCACATACAAATTTTGTTAGCAGGCCAAAAATGGGTAGGCAGCGATCTTGAATGAACTCAAAATAAATTCCGGCACTGAATGGAAAGCTAGCGTACTGGCAAGAAATCGTAGTATTACATCTACTCCGATATTTGCCTGACAACGAAATCGTATTTTAAGCGGTGATTAAAATAAACATATGAAAAAGTAACGAAGTGCTGTAGCCTATTAGGTGCCAAAACAGGGTGTGGAAATGCAGACCAGCGAGTCGGATAATCTTCCAACCACTGTAACGAATCACTAATGGACCTAACAAGAGGACTGTGAGCTCGGGAATTTTCAATGTCGTTATCGCCAAGGTCTACCAAGACAGGGAGAAGTTTTTGAATTTATACAAATCCGCACAAAGAAATCATAGTGGCACTGTGTCATCACAGGGGGATGTGCAATTGCACGAATGCTCCAATGGTGGCACATGGCGAACTTTTTTCTCAACTGATGCTTGAAATACAATACCGGCGAACGGCAAACTTCGCCGAATTGGGCGATGCTGTCGTTCACCGTTCGCCCAGCTATTTCGCCTACTTAAACAGAATTAGAGCGGTAGCGAAAACAGCTGATCCCATTTGGTCGCCTTTATAATTTGGGTGACCATATTTAGAAAAAACTAAACCATATTTAGAAATGAGGAAATGATAACAAATATAAATGTAAAACAAAGAAAGATTATTATAAATAATTTGTTTCAAGCCAGATTTAACGAATCCACAACTATATTTTTCAAACAACAAAAAAAAATCGTGTTTAGGTTGTTTTCTTTTAAAACTTTGAAAGCAAAAAACAAATACGGCCACCTTTGGCACGCACAGCTGTCATCGCCCAGCAGGGCGATAGAAATAAATCTATCGCCATGAAACGCCGCCAAGCGAACTTCGCATTTCGCTTTGGCTGTGTTCAATTTCATATGCTTGCGGGTGTACTAATTTTGACAGCGCGAATTTCGCTGTGGTGAGTTCGCCGTTCGCCGGCATTGTATTTCAGCTATGAAGTTCTTGGTATAAAGAAGAGGGATGTCTAGTACTCCAGATCAAACGACTCAATTACTATTGATCTCGCTTTTCACCTGATTTTCAGAGATACATTAGGTCAAGTTAGATTCGAATATGATGGCCACTTAATATACTCTTATACTAGTAAAGAAAAAGGCCAAGTCAGTGGCTAGACCCAGTTTTCCGAAACCTTATCAGGTACTTAGACGTTGGTCTCACGAAGGCTGAGCAGCTGACTAGCACACGTTTAGGCGATTCATCTCAGCATCCTCCATGCAGTTGGGCCTTGAGGCGAAGTCCAGCCTAACCCCATAAATTTTGATAAAACTTTGACCGTTTATAACACCTGTTAAGAGAGAGGTAGTTTAGTTTGTTCTGTTCTAAGAGCTTCCTTGACCGCAGTTGGTCAAAACGGAAGGACATAACCACCTTGTATTACAAGGCTTTCGATCAGCTTTCGCTGAGCTTACTAAATGCCTATTTGTTCAGAAACACAAGTATCCAATGGAATCCCCTTCATTTTGTTAAACGACAACACTTCTTATACAGTGTCCTATATTGGAAACTCATCAGCCATGCAGTTTCCTTCGATATCGCTGTGACTTGGAACGTAAATATATTTGTTAGCTTAATCTGATGTGATCGCGAACGAAGTTAGGCATTCCCTGATGGTTTTTGAACGTATCCTTAAAGAGCTAAAGAACCTGATTGTCGTCTGAATACCATACATAATATAAGTTAGCCTCTAGTCTATTATATTTGTAAGCATGCATTCCGCTGCTTCTTCTAAAGCGGCCGCAAGGTCTTTGAAAAACACTGCTTGAGAAAACCTGCAATGATAATTTACTTGTTACAGCTGCTAGGTAGAGACAAAGCTAAGCACATTCTTGTTTGCTTAATTCTATGAAAAACTCGTTCCTGGTAGAGGTTTTCTTTAGTTTGAAGTAACCTGGAAAACACTATCCTACAACTTTATTAAGAGTTTTCATCATCAGTTCTATATGAACTCACCTGTATGACTATCATGAGAAGATGGGTCGTTGAGTTTAATCGCAATTGTCGCATTTTCATATTCAGACTTTCGCGATTTTCCCTCTAACATTCTGCGGCCGAGTAAAAACAAGGCAAACGTTCCCGCGGCTACCGCAAGGCAAACACAAAACGAGTGCTTGCTTGCCCTACCACCGCCACAACGACTCCAGGGAACATGTCAGCGAGGAACAAACAAATACCAATTTGTACCGCAGGCGATGGATACATACCTACTCGTACAACAAGGTAAACATGGACTATGTTGCTGCGCACGCCAGAGCAGATACGGCGATTGTTAAAGCACTGCGTGCGGCATCGTATGTCAAAATAAACAACTTCATGTCATTGCAGCAAATTTCATTTAATTTGGTTGGCGTGCGGTTGTCGTGAGGAACACGTACATTCATATTCGCATGTACACGTATGTGCGTATGTACATATGTATGTATGTAAGTAGGCAGCGTTAAATGAATAAAAGTGAAAAATGGCTAAGGACTTGGCGACAGCGGAAAGGCAACCGACCAAAGCACCCAAACGTTAGCGATTTGCACATGCAAACATACCTACTAATACACAGCAATACGGCTACAAGCAAATAAGCATGTGTATGTAAGTACAGATGTATGTATGTAAGCACGTGTGTTCGCCCTTTAAACAAACCCCTCATTGTGAAAGCAGCCACGTAAAAATTAGCGTTCAACGGAATTTCGCGAACTACTGAACCTGAAACCTGCACACCCAAGTCTTAGTTGCCCACTTTACCGTTCTCCGCCTGCCGTGGTTTCTTTTTTCTTCTTTATAAAGGCGTTCAAATTGCAAATTACTACCGCTGATGTTGGCAATGTCGCGGCCGCGGAAGCAAAAAATTATGCGTTTTTATAAATATGACTTCGCGCGGTATTCAACTACAGCAACAACAATAGGGGCGATTTTTTCTAAGTAGACAAGGTATTTTTATGATACACATACATACATACATACATACATAAACATTTATATAAAAATATTTTTGCAAAGGGTAGCTAGATTTGAATCGCGATTTCGCGTATTGGCATTTTCCGCAGATTTGTTGATTTTGTATTTTGTTCTTTTTGCGAGTTGCCCAAGTTTTTTTTTTTTTAAAGCGTTGATTATTATTGTTCCTTTGCTGCGTGCGGTAGGTAATTGGATAATGCGATACTTTGGTGTGATTTGAGGCGCGTTAAGTGAATTAGATCGGATCAACTCAAGGAAAGCGAAGGTAAGAGTATGTACATATGTCTTAATGATAATATTCATATATACCTACATATATGTTTGTACATATTTTGACTGACGTATGAGGCTTACGTTAATACATTAAATATTGAACTGGCTTTCAGAAAAAAAAAAATTAATAGCATTTTTGACGAGTTAAATTCAAGTTCGCAAAATTAAACTTTTTGTTGCACTCATGAAAAAATCGAGCATTTTCGAAAAGTACAGACAACAAAAGTCGATTTTCTAGATCAAGCCATTACGGTTTCTATGGGGAAAATAACCCTTCACAACCCCTATGCTGAATAAGTCGATAGAATATTGGCTTTTGATTGTTTATATTTTAACAAAATTCGTTTCTAAATGATTTTTGGATTGCCGATTACGAATCTCAAGTCACTTTTAAAAATTAAAAAATGGTGGATCCAATATAGCGGATCGATTTTTTTTTAATATCCAATTTTTTATAAAATTTGATATCCAAAATTCTCTGAGTCATTGATTACGAAACACGAATCAGTTTTCAAAAAATTTGAATCAGATTTAAAAAATTTTCAGATTTTTATTAAATTTGATATCCAAACGTTTTTTGAGTCGCTGGCCGTATTGGAGCCTTATTTAAATAGCATGCTATATTGTCATAAAGTATTATAAACATAAAAAAAACAAAAACATGTTAAAATTTTTTTCACGAAGAAAGTTTTAAGTCTTTTAGATGGTAAATTTTTTATCCATTTTCGTTTATTTTTATTATTGTGATTTTTTTTATTTAACATATTTCAATTTTAACAGCTTAGTTGCCAACTAATATATTTTAAGTTATGTTAAGTTAAAAGCATTAAGAAAAGTTACAAATAAAATGCCCTTGAATGTTTTACGAGTATAAGCTGACATTTTCATATGATTCGTTTGTTTATAAATCATTTTAGGGCCTTCGTTCAGAAAGATCATGTTCATGCTACAAAATTCGCAGTATTCTATTTTTTCCAATTTTTAAATTTACTTAAAACACTAAATCAAGTTTTCTCTTCAACCATCAATGATTTATTTCAATATTGGCCAATCTAAAAATAATGCTTACTCACCACATTGCCGCGCATAAATCAATTCACTTCGATAGACCCTCCGCCCCTTACCAAAGCGAGACCGATACAGCAGCTAACACCTGCCACAACAGCCGTCAATATCGAATTACCAATGGAATTTCCGCCATACCCATTTGGCTACGTATGTATGTAAGTGTGTGTGTGTGTACAAATATTTGGGCTTCTTACAGCTTCAGCGGAAAAGCTATAACTTATAACGGAAATGTCATCATGACGAGCCCTTCATAAGACTTGAACACGCATTGGTGGGTTGATTCTGCCTTCGTTGTGTTGTTGTTGGTTGGAATGTTAAAGGTAGAAGGGTGCCACAGGTGTGAGAGAACAATTGGTCTTTAGTGTCTTTAGTTTATGTGTATATACATTTCTGTAGATACTACTACTTCGACACTTCTTCAAAGCCAAAATCCCTCAGATAGCTCAGAAGAGCTAGGCATATTTCCGCCCCTTGCCTTGTCAACTCGTCGGCCATGTAGTGGCCATATATTCATGAATCATTCAGCCGCCAGTAGATTGAGAATTCTTCTGTATTATATGGATACTTATCCGAGGATAGATAGCCGTGGGCCCTGAGGCTAGATCTGTGGCCTATTCCTATTCGTTCCTCTCAAGGAGTGATATAATATAGGGTTCGTAGATTATTCGGCAGAGTTTCCAGGGTCTTTCGGTGTCCAAACCTGAGATCTCTCTATGGATGAAAAACATGTGGCCTGGCTGAACTACAACCGACCAGAAATTTGCCGTAAATAGTCACCGGTGGAAGATTTAAATTTATGTCCTTTCTGTATTTCAATCAATGAAGTTTCAAAAAAAAATTAATAAAAAATAAAAAAATAAAAATCAAGCATTTGAACAATTTAGGTCTTAAGACGTTTATTTAGGCGAAAAAGTACCGAAATTACTAATTTTTTCATTGCCAATCGAAAACGTCTTCCTTTCTTTATAACTTTGGAAAGCTGGCATTATATATAGCATACCTGTAAAGTTTCAACAGTTTGCTACCAAATTTTATCATTTTTAAAAATTAGGTTACTTCAAAATTTTAATTTTTTTTGACGTAGAATACGTCTTACCTTAAGGTATGGGGGCTATGTTCAAATGTTGTAGTTGTAATTTTTAGAGCTTCACAAAAACGCTTATTGCACGAGAACTAATAAAGCGATTTCAAAGAAAAGTGTGGCGTTTCAAAGATAAAATTCCAAACCTGTCGACAGATTCATTTTTGTAAATAACCAATTCGGTTTCTGTCGTAAAAACAACGGTAAA
>NW_016157853.1:14390-65767 GCF_001687245.7 Rhagoletis zephyria | reverse complement strand
TTTTTTTCTTAGTGTGTGATTTCGTTTTTGACTTGGATATGCTCTTAACCATACCACGTATTCTACGTTTAAATATAGCGGCTGTATCTCCGATACAGCCTGCAGACCAAGACGAAGGCGCTGGACTGTTCCTTTTTAATGTTCTTCTTGCCAAAGCGAACAAATCTAGAGTAATGAAACTAGTGTGAAACAAAAGGAAAAAAAATCATTGATTATAAGATTTCGATGCATCTCAAATTCCAATTTTACAATTTTTTTTTTTGGCACACTCGAAATTCATTATAAAATTTTTATATATTATAATGCAGTAACTAATACATACACCAATACTTAATTATTTTTAAATAATATGACTATTAAATTAAGGCCTGCGAGTCAACGACTTAGATGACTGTCTATGGTGCTAGGGGGCGTATTCGTTACTTACGTAACTACGGATATATCACCACGAGTTGTTATTTTTCCTTTTTTAGTATATCTTTTCTAAGATAAGTGTGCCACCACAATAAAAAGTTTGAATCTTAAAAAATGTGTCAACAGGTTGCGCAAGAGTCGAGATATTTGGAAATTCCGTATGGTCCGATTTGGTTCCTATTTAGCAAATTTATTTTCAAAATATTTATTTCCTTTAAATTCTTTTTTAATTGAAATCATAATTTAAGCGTTGAAATTGGATTTTTCTTTTTCGGTAAATTTTGCCCCTATTTTATGGTTTTTATTTTTTCGTTCATATTATAAGCATTTTAAATTTTGTATATCATAAAATATGCATCTAAAAATGTCATAAATCGCTGTTTGCAGCTCTTAAGAGAAATAACAAGAAATATTTTGCTCGAAAAAGTACCTTACTTTTGTTGCAAATTTTCTTGAAGAAATAATTATTCGATCATTTTTTCTTAAGATTTCTGATGAAATGAAATTTTCGTATCTCCTGAAAGCTTCAAACATAAAAATCCAAAATAACGATTAAATTTGACCAAAAAAAAAATTAAGAAATAGAGATTTTGCAATGATCCAGAATTAAAAATCTCTGTATTCAACAGTTATTTTTGGCGCCGGTTTAAATCAAATCCAAACATTAACCAAAAGCAATTACAAACATTAATAAAAACAACGTCATACTCAGATTTTTACGAGAAATCGCGCAATCAACGCCGCAAGCAGCTATGTATGCATGTGTATCAAAACCATCACTACTCCATAACTAGCTAACGCCATTGCTAGCAAATTAGGCAAACGACAGTAAATATGTCATTATCATACCCATATGCATCTAGTAAAAGCAGATTTTTAACTGAGGTAAGCACTCCAATATTATGCAAACTCATACATGAGACCATAAGAGAAGAAGGGGCCTAACCCAAAACAAAAAAATTTTTACTTACCTACATAAATAAAATAGTCTCAAATGTGATGAATTTTAAAATAGAAGTCGCTTATTCCTCTTATCCCTTAATTTTCAGATACACAGCTGCTTAGCGTACCATAAAATTAAAAAATAAGCGACCTTTATTTCAAAATTTATCATATTTGAAACTAGTTTATCAAATTAAGTCAAAAAAATAATAATTGTGGCTTAGGCCACTTCTGCTCTCATGGCTTGGCATAAGCATGACTCTAATGTACATAAATGCAGCTGCAAAGTCATTGCCTTCATCCTTCTTCCTGGCAAGCAAATGAAAAGTGCCAAATGACCATAAGTTCTGTTCAACGTGTGCCGCACATGTGTTACAAGGTACTCGCACTCATACACTCACAGCCTAAGTATATACTATTTAGTAGGTACTGCTCTTGGGCACTTGTCAATAAGCAACCGTTTGCCACATTATTTTCAACTAAAGCCACTGCCACTTTAATGCAAAGTGAGCTCGTCCCTGCACGCTTACCGCTTGCTTATGGTTTGCATGCTATGCGTGAGTATGCAGGTGTGTGAGTATGTAAATATGCATGCATGCATGCGACTCCAACTAACAACCTTAAAGTCAACTAACACCCTCTTTCCGCTTGTCATTATGCGGCGGCGTGTGCCCGTTGTTGACTTTATTGTTGTTTTTTTTTCTACTCTTTATAACCACTCTACCTTCAACCATCGAGCAATATGTAATCGATTTTTGATTGAATATTGCCAGGCATCGTGCGCAAGCTCCCTTTCATATACATATGTATGCGTGGGTTTGTGAGTGCGTGTGTGTGTGTGTGTGTGTGTGTGTGCGATGCACATGTTATGCCTGTTATAAATTTTCCGCCTTTTCAAATATCAATAACTGTAAATATTATGAACACGTCCTGTGGCAGCAGCAGGTTAAGCTAGCTATATGTATACATGCTCGTATCGGAGCCGTGCCTTGCCGCTTTTGCTTTCCTCCTGCAATTTACTTCACTCACATTCCAGCGCAGCACTAATTCTCAACAAACTTCCGACCCGGTTACGCTGGTTACGCTCACAGTCACTATGGCTGTGAAGCACCTTGGCTATGGCTTTCCTTACCCCTTACCTGTTTTGCTCTTCATCCACACACACACACACGGCGCAAGCAACCACATGTGCCCCAGTGGCAAGTGCCATTTTGCTGCCACTTCAGTTGGCTTTTTTTCTACGTTCATACATATTTATTTTGTCGTATTTTTATACTCCCTCTTTAATCGATTACTTTTCTTTTTGCCTGCCTTCAGTAGCGTACTAAAACTGTGGCAACTGTTGGCTAACGTTTAACCCTTTGCCACACACGCGCGTACACAAAAACTCTTACCATGTCTGTACTCAACCCCTTTTCGGCAAAGCTATAAAATCGCAGTTCATATTGCCTTTGTATTTTTTTCTTGTTTTTACTCAATTCTTTATATATATGTATGTGTATATGCCCGTCGACTGCCTTCCATGGTTTGTGTTTTTTCTCATTTTATGCTTGTCGTTCGCTTTCGTTATGTCAGCTTATAGCAATAGTAGTTCTAGTGGCATAAATCCAAATATGATCACTTCATAATTTGACATTGATGGATGATGTGATGGATGCCTGGTCGCCTTTTTGTTTTCTTCATTGTTTGGGTTAAGGGGTATCACTCGTTTGATTTCATGTGTGTTGTTGTTGTTTTGTATTGGTTACTGTATCGGTTAATATTATGGCTGTTTTGTGGCATTTGAACGTAGGTTTTTTTTCGTACGTTGTCATTCATCCGCATAACGGCACTTTGATGGTTTGATTTGGTTTCTCACTCTTTGATTGTTTATCAATTTTTTTTTTCTTTTTGATTTTTGTTGCTCTTAGGCAGTAATCAATTCCAATTGATTTTTTTCTTCGATACCCTACTTTCGGTGTTCACAGTTTGAGAGGAATTTACACCGTCGGCCAAAGGAAGAACCTTTCTAGATCTAAATAAGTGCTTCCATGTAAGTTTGCAGGGTTTTGTCTAACATCGTTTTTTCTTTTTGAAAACTGTACTGGAAGATCTTTGAATAGCTTTGATTTGAAGGCAGATGAGAAGGTGCATTTCCAAGACAACGGAAACCAAGGAACGGAAAGTAAATGGAGTTTAGGCGTTTATCTGGAGTCGAGTTAATTTTTTGGTGCAAATCTTCAACATTCCTTCCATACAAAACAAGGTGCAAAGAATCGCAAGGCCTATCTTACTAAAAAATTAAAAAGAAAAGTCGCTAGCAATGCTCTTAATTACTTATTTTGATAACTGATAAGAAAAAAATATATTCAGATATTTACAGGACTACATTTTCTGAAGCGCTAAATTAGGTTAGGGTCTTTGGTTCTCTTAGAATCGATTTTATATGTTCCTGAACCTGTTTTCGATAGCTTTGGCAGAGGAAAAGTCCCATCATCCAGAAGTATGGATCAACTAGGAGCCCAGTTACGATTAAAGCTTTTCACCAGATATAACATCAGCAATAAATTTAAAATAAAGCTCTGCAGCAACCTGGAGTAATTCCTTTTTGGAGGGGCACGTGCAGACAAGCGCTATGCAGTGGTACACAGAGGGCAAGTGCTTAGGGAAGGAATCTCGTCAAAAGATCGTTGTCGCTTTTGTTACTCTGCTAAGACGACACTATTGCACTTGCTCCTTTAGTATGAGGCTATATGCATAAGACGAGAGCAAAGTCAAGGCCAAAGGATACGCACATTAGGGTGGTCGAAAAAAAACGCTCTCACCTCCAAGGATTGTTCTATACCGAAAAAAATTATATCCGTTTTTTTTTTTTGAAATACAGAAATATTTAGAGATAGCTCAAAGTGTTAAAATTTTCCATGTATTTTTTATGGAAAAAAACAGTTTTCGTAGAAATGGCATGGAATTTTTGAAAATTAATATTAATTAATATTTTTCGATCGTAAAACTTTGTTTCTCTTCAGGAGACATCCCATAATAATACCAAATTATTTATTTATCCTCTTTCTATTATTAACTATTTTTTAAAGAACCCCTAAAACCCTCAAATGGGTCTATCATTGAATTTTTTGAGGTTTTTAGGGGTCCTATAGAACTAGTTAGTAATATAAAATGGTTAAATAAAGGATTGGGTACGAAAACTTGCCTCTTCCCCATATAAAATACATGGAAAACTTTGGGTGCTTTGGGTGACCTCAAAATATGTTTTTATTAAAAAAAAAAAAATTGGGGTAAACTTTTTTTTCGATATTAAAAATCCTAGGGGATGAGAGCACTAAAATTCCGACTTAAGTTTTCCACATGCATGTTTGGACCATGCTAATGCACATGCATTACCCACAAAGGCTTCTCTCTTCTTTTCGGGGTGGTAGCTCCAAAGGAGTTTTTGTTATTTATATACATATCTTTACGATAGTTAGTCTTATTGTAATTTTGTATTAACGTTATGCTGAGAAGGTACTTGTAGTCTGAGTCACATAGAAGGACAATTTCCTTTTGCAGCTAAGGCAGTGAACGACTCCTTTTTAGCCCAATAATCCATAATAGTCGACTTCAACTTGACAGTATCCTTTCCATTATTTTGGTTGTTGTTGCTTCCGACAGGGTCTCCAAGCCAAAAACATTCAAACCATCCCTTCAAGTCTATTTCTCTGGTGATCAGTTCCTCAAAAACGGATCCAATTTAGGGCTGTTCAATAGCTCTCTCGTTGTCGCATCTGTTGGTAGCACAGAATTTTGAAATAACTATTCATATGCTAACGAGTCTAGTTATTTATGAATATCACAGAAATCCTCATAATTTACATAGTCTTCTCCACTATCTTTCAAGTGGAGAATGAATTAACTTCCTCAGTTTCCAACAGTCTGACTCCCTAATATTTATTTCGAGGCAACTTGTATGTTTTTCTTTTTAAGAATCAACTGGCATCTTATCAAAGATCATACTAAGCATATCAGCTCGACGTAGCTTAGTGGCCTCTGCTTCACCGTTAAGTAATTTTATAGGTCTTAACAAAATAATTTTAGAGAATAGGATAGCCTACGTTTTTTCCAACTGCCTACGAAACGGCCTTTTGCTGCCGCCTTGTTGCCCAGGTGTTATCTATGTACTCTTCCAAATTCTTCAGAATATTTTTTAATGCCACAAATGCTAGTAGCTGGCTCCTCTTCCAGGTTGGTTACAAAAACTCCTCATTTTACCACAATGAAGTTATGTTACACAATTAAGCCATTCCCACCCAGATTATCGACCATTTTATACTAAGAGTTCTGTTGTCTTTCGACTCAAAAACCGGAGTGAAGTTAGGAGAATTCCTCAATTAAGCTTTAATCCTTTATTAAAAATCGAAGAAAAAATGGGTTAAAACTAGAGTACCATTCCGCTTTAGTAAAGCCTGGCTGCTTTAGTAAAGGCCAAAAGGAAGCCTCCTATCACCTCTCTTTCAGCTTACCTTTTCTAAATCTTTATACATACCTGTATTACTTTCATATATTTATGAGCGTAGAGTACAAACGTTTCACCAATGCCAAACCAATCCTCTGTTGCATACCAAATGGCCATACGATACAAAACAGTTATGGTAAATATGTGTAAGCTGTTGATGATTATGGTGACGCTGATGTTCATGATATCAAACAATAAAAAAAAAACGAAAATAATAGCAAAACAGAAAACAGACGCTCTTCCTAGAGTGTTGATGAGAATGGTGATTACAGTGAGTGATGGATATGGTTATTGGTGATAGCAATGGTTATGATGCGGACGATGATTGTGGTCGGTGGGTGGTTTGTATGCATGCATGTGGTTAATAGATTTTTTTTTTACGACATTGACAATTTTCGCACATAAAATGGAAGGGTTATTTCGATGGGTAATCAATGGAGTTGTGGACTTTTATTACCGTTTGCGGCATTTTTTTTCTCTGGAAAAGTTTATATTTCAAGTAAAGGGGTTCGTATTCGCATGCGATTTGAACTTACAGCATGTAAACATGTCAATTTTTCAATTTAACTTTCACCTTTATGGGTTTTTCATTACTATTTGATTGGAGTAATGAATGGAGTAGATAATATTTTCCAACATTAAGTGAATTCCAAACAATCGATATATCGATGATCTTCTGCAATAACGACACAGCTCAAAATTGCGTAGTTTTCAGTATAACCAATTAAAGATTTTGTGTTTCGTAACTGAGCAATAATATGTCTTGGACCGTAATTATTCGAAATTACTTCACTTCGTAGTAAAATTTTTTTAAGCTTTAAAATTATGACTTTTTTCTAAAGTTTCGGTAAGGGTTCGAATCAAAAAATTGTGCCGTAATTGCAGCGAATCATCGATATATACCCTTCCTCTCTCGAAAAATAGCCTCCAAGTAAGTTCATCAGCCCTGAAGTTAATTGAAATATTGCTGTGACCTAGAAACCAAATAGCCTTACTCTTCGAGAGATGTCTCTGGCCCTTTTCGATTAAGCCTTAAGCGATTCTGAAGCCCAATTGCCGCTTAGCCGTCAGGACAGACGTTGGCTCGTATAAGCGGTATTGAAAAATTTAGTAGCCTGCCTATTGCTTCACTTATAGCCTCTGCTGGAACACATCATAAAACTGGCAGACATTTTCCCAAGAACAGATGAATAGATTTTGCTCGATACTCTCACCATATCTTATTCGATTAAGATCCTCTATAAGTTCTGTGCGATTTGTGCATCTACAGTTGAATCAAAAACACCACGAAAATACTTTCGGATATATTTCCAAAACCTAGGCGATCTTAAGTTTTACTCTTGATTTTTTGAATCCACTATCCTCGGTTGGTTTCCTTTTCGAAATCTCACTAGATATGATGGATCGAAGTAGATATAGAACGAACTAGATTCAAAATTTCAAAAATGTGTGTGTAAAAAGGCATTAGCATAATACATAAAATAAGACATCCATTTAATCAGTCTCATTGGAAGTGTCATGTCGAGTGCAGGTCGTTTTCGAGAGTAGAATCGTCTCGAAAATTGCATAAAATTTCGATTTTCGAGGATTAGTCTTGCATACATAAATTCCTGCGTAAACCAAAAAAAAAAAAATCACAAATTCTCGTTCGCCTTCTGAGGTGCCTTTCCTCTTCTAAGCAATTATGCAAATAAAATTACTGAGCCAGCAAATAAATTGACAAGAAAAGATTTCTTCTACAATAAATTGTTTATTTGCCACAAAACTGTGTTTGTGCCACTTAAAAAGCACACATGAATTATATGGCACATTAGTCAAGTTGCTGTCACACAAACATACACACGCACATATGCATAGCAACTTACATACATACATCAAGGACTATCTTCCACACAACATCCCAAAATTTATGACTGCAAAGCGCGACATGTGTGACAGATAAGACAGTGAAATCGCAACGCAACGCGATATGCATATGAGCCGTACTCCTAAGGGAATGGGTGCAAATATGCAAAGCAAGTGGCATGAGGCAACTGATAAAATGTTGTTTACAAAAGTTTTTTATTCTTACAAGCACACTTCGAAGTACACGCCTTTACACACTGGCTGGCTCACACTTAAATACAAACGTATGCAGCCAGTCACTCTTTCACACGTTTGTATATGCAGTCATGTGGCATGCCACATGCTGTCGCTAAAAGATTTATTGCAATTGCTGTGCTTTCATGAGGCAAGCCGCAGTGCGACAGTAAGAGAGGCAAGCAGCAATAAATGTCGACACATGTAAAACAATTCAAATGCATCACTAAAACCGCCACTCATTTCCAAACTTTTTACATTTGATGCCGAAATCATTGGCTTTTTGTGGCCACAAAATGCCTATCAAGTGGCAAAAAAGCAGTTAAAGCGTATGCAACACGTCACACGAATGCAACGCCTTGCACGTTCATTGTAAACTGCACGATGCACATTGCATGCAACAACCAGCCAGCCAGCCAGCCGGCCAGCCGGCAACCCCTGTAAGTATGCCACAACTCCAGCTGCCTTTCTTCACTCAACAATGCTAATCCTCGCATCCATGGCCTTTCGCTGCCGGTCAAGCGGGGCTGTTGAAAAGCTGAAATGTTGAAATGCGCTGTTCGCACATCTCCTGCCCCCCCCCTAGGCTATATGCTTTTGCCTTCGACTCTCATCTTCCTTTTGGCTCTGCCCGTTTTGTATGTGTTGGTCAACTGAGGTCGTGCAGCCCTTTCCGGTCACCTGACTCAAACGAACTCACACACACACACACACAATCACACACACTACAAATAGCACCAACGTATCACTTACATGGGGAAAGGTGAAAGTTGAATGGGCACAATGTGCAACATGTGGCGTGGCATGAGCGGCAGCTGTGAAGTGGTCAGCAGACAACAATGCATGCCATGTGCTGCCCTAAGGCGTATAGAGCAGCGACTAACAAGTAAAATGACCAGCAGCTAACAAGCACAAGTGTAGAGCTGTGGCTCATTGTTTCAGCCATGGCTATTGTTAGCCTACTTGTTGTTTTTGCATTTGCCTAGTATGCTTTTGTGCTGTTTCATGGCGTGTGTGGGTGTATGACTATCATATCACCCTCTTGTTCGGACTATAAATTAACCCTTTTGTTAATTGATACAAATGGAAATTGTGGACTACTTAATGTTAAGCGTATGTGGTGCAAAGTCCAAGTAGGCGGAGGAGGCACGCTCTGCAAAGGGTTAGTATGCGTCCTTGTTAGATTGTCGTATCTTTGCGTAGGTGCAACGTAACGTATAATCATGTCGGGTTGTTTTAAATATTGTATATTTGTCTTGTTGCACGGCTTGTTTGCCCACGGCTCTGGCTAACTAAATACAACAATTAAATGAGCCCCTCAACGCCTTCGAATACACTTCATTTCACATATCGATGGGGTTAAAGTGAGCTGTTCAATTAAGGACTGAGTATTCATGAACTTTCATGTTGGACTCATTGTATTACCTAGTAGACAGTAGACAGTTTTGGGTATTGTAGAAAGTAACCGGTTGAAAGATTTGAAAATATTATGCACCTTTTCAGTAACTTCTTCTAAATGTTTGTTCCAAGAAAGCAATGAAAATTTAGCAAATTTCCGGAAGAGCGAAAATTATATGATAAATTAAATTATAAGATAAATTAAATATTGCAATATGGGTATCAAACTGCAGAGGTTTAGGAAAGATTACTGCCGAAAATATTTTTGAGTGGGTTGGCACCTGTTTGAAAAAGTTTATTTAATTAAATTGATATAATAAATTAAATATTACAATACGGTATAAAAATCACAAAAATACTATTTGCTAGTTGTCAATACAAATGTTTGTCCACTCCCTAGCCGGAATTATTTCGTTGTTTTGTTTGAAAAATAGCGCAGTGGTCCCATTCCTTCCTTTATCCCCGCACCCTTAGGCAACAATGCGGGATGACGTAGTATTCGTCTTGCCAGGGCTGATGCTATATTATTGTGAACATATGTTCTGAATCCGAGCTGATACGAAGCACAACGTCGGAAGGCACACGTTACGCTAACCACTTAGAGCTTATAAATGCTCTCCAGTCTTTGTAGACATGTATTCTTTTTCTTAGTTGTCTATCACACTAATAGACTGTAGAATAGCACTGGTCTAACGATACCGATTACTATCCTATGTGAAATGAGCAGACGCAGGGCCCCTGGTCCGTGCCAGTGTGCTTTCCTCCACTATGTTGTATTTCCACGACAGTTAGCAGTCTATTGCGCTTCTAAGGTACTTCGTGTATGGCTTTGATTATGAAGCGATCTCCCCTAATTTAGGTCTAATATAGAATGGAATCTTGTATTTCCTAGTGAATATTACTAAGTCGCGCTAATGCTCAGTCACGTCCAGTTCGCCAGAAAGTTGAGCGACATCAGACATTTGTCGCTGCTTGTGATGACGAAAGCGTCGTTCGCATAAACTGTTAGCATAGCATTTCCTCCTTCTATTTTGATCAGTTAACCGCAAGCGCCCCTTTTGCCGAGATCTCTTCACAGCCCATCATGTTGCTTATGCATTTATTCCGATCTAGGTGAATCCGATTTGATTCCATCTAATAAAGCTTGCTTCGAGACATTGAATAACACTCCGGAAATATCTGATAATACTGACATTGCGTACTCCTCATTTCCCATGGCTTCTTCAATCCTCCCAAAATTCAAAATTCGGGAAGATATCTATTGCCCATTCGATCTTAATCAGAGTTAATAAACATTTCACACTCAGACACGAGCCTTCGTTTTCTGCACCTGTAGACTCCAACTCAGGGATTTTTGTTGGGAAGTTTAAATTTAAATGTTTAAAAAAAAACACAATACTTGCAGATAGGGTATCGAAAATTGTCCCCCAATTTCCCTACCAAGGGTTGCAGTATTAAAATTTTTCGGAAATTGAGACGATAACAAAACGATTAGTGCTTTTTGAAAACCGTTCTATATTCCTTAGTATACCAGGTCCTTATCTATTGCAGATAAGAATTTCTTTAACGTAGAGCTCTTAATTTAAACATTTAGACTTCGTTATGTGACATATTTTCGAGTTGATAACTAGAATATGAAATTTTTTTTAATGAAATTAAGGTACTCAAAAAAAATCTGCTCAGAATATGCTCCTGGTGAATAGGCATCACCCAATTCTACACTGATGGCTCTAAGCTAGACGTTGAGGTAGGAAGGGGAGTCTTCTCAGCCCAGCTGGGGCAGGAAATATCATTTCTTAATGTCTTCAACTACTCAGACAATCAGGCCGCACTCAAAGCATTTGACTCGGTCGCATGTGGTTCAAAAACCATAGCGGACTGTCGCAAATCTTTTAACGAGGTGGCTGAGCAGTCTTCTCTTCACTTGTTATGGGTGCCGGTGCACCGGAACATACCAGGCAACGAAAAGGCAGACATTTCCTCAGATCTGGAGGGGTTTGGGCATGCCGCTCGTTACCTGCAAGCTCATTTTAAGAGACCTATCTCTCAAACTAGCAAGGGATAGGTGGGCTAGTCTCACCACTTGCAGTAATATGAAGCTTGTGTGGCCAGAGTGGGACAAAAAGCGGACGAGGGAGCACGCTGAGCAGAGAGGGCTTAGCCACAGCCATGGGACGGCTAACAGGCCATGTTGCCATCGGAGGGCACGCGGACTCCAAAATAATGAATTCTGCAGAAATGAAGAAGAGCCAAAAATCTTGCGGCACCTTTTATGCGAATGTCCCGCACTTTATAGAAGAAGACGAAAATTCATGGGAACAGGATTTTTCGAAGACTCAATCGGCATATCCGAGGTAGGCATAGGGCAACTTCTGGATTTCGCGAAATCCACACGATGGTTTGTGTAAAAGGGTTCTAACGAGCCGCATATATCGCAATGGGCCCATAGTCCTAGGGCTTGTATGTGCTGTTGGAGTCACTGGCAGCCACTCCAACCTAACCTAACCAAAGGTACTTAAAGATTCCTCTTCGTACCGGTTTCAACACTTTATTTTCTATTGGGTATAAGCATACATACATATGTATATGTAAATACTTCCCTAGTCCTTTGTATGTAACTGAATTTAGAAAATTTTATTGTTAAGTTAATTAACCCTTGCATGATTAACAATTCATAGCAAAACTGCACTTAAAGGTAGACAAACATAAAGACATACATACACTCAGCGCTACATACGATAATTACCACTTGCACTCACTCAAACTACATCCGCCCACACACATGCATATGCACCTACCTATGTATGTATGTTTGTGTGGCAGTAGCAAATGCGTGTATTAATATTTAGTATTATACGCGCTTACCCCATCAGCTATGCAGGTTACAAAGCGGAATGAAGGCGGTATGAGACGAGTGAAAATGCAAACAAGGACGCGCGCTGCACGCCTTCCTGTTTGCTTAACACGAATCACACACATTTCGCCATACATATACAAGTAAATGTAGGCACATTTCAATCGGATGTGTGGGTGCATTTATGCAACGCGCAAGGATCAACGAGGCAAGTCCAGTTGGACTTCGGTTAGCAGGTGCGGGAATGGCATTTTAATAGAATTAACGGCCACTAGTGGCACGCCTCCTACACATACATACATATGCACATAAATAGTATGCACATGCAGAGCATATCAGCGCAATTGACCAGCATTAGGGGAGCACGCCCAACGGAAAGGCTGCATGAGTTACGAGTAGTACATATGTATGTATGTTTGTAGACATGGAAGTACGTAACCACGTATGTATATTAGGGTGGTCCAAAAATGCATGAGGGGAAAAAGTAAAGTCGGAATTTTTATTGACCTCATCCCCTAGGCTGGTCCTATACCGAAATAAATATACCTTTTTTTCATTTTGAAATCAAAAAATATTTAGAGGTCGCTCAAAGCGCTCAAAGTTTTCCATGTACATACATATTTTATATGGAAAAAAGAAACAACTTTTCGTAGAATTGGTATAGAATTCTTGAAAATCATATAATACCCAATTATTTATTTAGCCATTTTTTTATAGTAACGTTATTTTATAGGTCCACCAAAATACCCAGAAAATGGCAGAAAATTCAATGAGGGGATAAATAAAAAATGGTTAAATAAACATTTGGGTATTGTTATTGGAAGTCTCGCAAAGTATTGATTTTTAAGGAGTCTATACCATTTCTTCGAAAAGTTGCTCTTTTCCCATATAAAATATATAAAATACATTAAAAAAAAAAATGGGGGTATATATTTTCAATATGGAACAATCCTAGAGGGTGAGAACATTAAAATTCCGACTTTACTTATTTTGGACTACCCTAATGCACGTATATTCAATGAAGTTCACTTGTGTATTAACGCTTGAGTCGCCCTTGGTCAGCACCGTTTCGAACAAAACGGAAGTTGTAATTACAATAGCCGCTAGTTTGCGCTGCTTTCGACACGCTGTTGCATGCAACATGTAGACCCGCTGCCACTACAAAACTCTCACTCATACTTAATTGTTCTTGCTGCTGTATTTGCATAATTTGCGGCAGTAAACACTGCTAATTTAATCTCCCCATTAATGATTGTGTTTTGCGGCTAATTGTACGGAAAGAAGACGTTGCAACAATGTAATGCATATATGCAAATGAACAGCACAACAACAGCAACAAAACAAGTAATCGAAACAATAGTGATTGCAAAACAGTTTGTGGCAAGTTATATATACTTACACCCGTAGTAACTTGTTAATATGTGCAAGTGTATGCAACTTTAAATTGAATGTAGTAACTTGAGACCTTGCAACATGTATATATGTATGTGTGAAGAAAATTCCTTTGTTTAGTTTAGCTTAACAAATTGAGTTATGATATGTTTAAGTAGCAGCAAGTTAATAGATTTAAATTCTGTGGCATATTGATTTTGTACATATGTATGTAGTTGTGTATGTAGTTATGTATGTATATAAACTAAGTACCCGTCAATTTACTACAGATTACCTGTGCGCTTTGATTGAGTTGCAAATTGATTACACTTGATTTAAATGCTAATAACTTTACTTGCTTATAATTGAAAGTCAGAAAACTCCACTTTGAATAAGTAATACAATCGAACGCTCAAGAAAAGGACAGCAAAAATAAATTTCCTACCAGCTTTTGGCTCCCACACATTATTTGCGCCTGCGTTCGCTTATTCTGGCCAAGGATAGCAACACATGTGCGAGATACGATAATCACGGCATAAAAAAAGCTAGTGGACCCAAGCCGACGTACTCTGGATTATTATCCACTGAAGTTTGCACAATTAGTGCAAAAGAGGGTGCAGCTACAAGCAGGTGTCTGTCATAGAAAAGCTCAAAAGCTTCCCCAGCCACTGGTTCTGCTTAAGGCTTTGGGACCTTGCATATTAAAACCAGTCCATACATGCCTCGGATGAGATACCTTTATTTTGATGACGACTACAGAAGACGTTTAAATGACTACGATTTCAGTGAATGAAATTGGAATGTCCGGACTCTAATAGAGGAAAGTACCTTAAAAAGACATGACCAGGCTGATAAAGACATGACCAGGCTGATTTTGTGATATCTACTACAGCTCTATGTATAGGAGCCAAAATCAATTGTGGTGGGAATGAGATTTTGTCACCTAGCAGGTACTGTTGGTCATCCCACCGAACGAGCGTCTCGCCATAATTCAAACCAAAGTGAGAATTTTCAACATCTCGCACATTTGCCTCACGCGTGGCCACGCTTTGATGGAAGAGAATGACAAAACGTTCCAAAATCTCTATTATAAGTGCTTGGAACGAGTAAACTTACCAGCGCTGCCCTCGTCAAGTTATCAAAATCGTGCTTGGCGATTTCAGTGTCAGGGTGGGCAGGAATGGTATCTTTGGTCCTAACGCCGAAAAAGCCAGCTTCCTCGTGGCCCTAAACATGATATTCTGTAGCACTAGGGTCCTAATAAGAAGTTTCAACAAGTTACATGTTGAAAGACCGAACCAAACCGATCATGTTGTGATAGACGGAAGATAGGCTTCTAGTTTTACCGGCGTTGCAAGGACCAAAGATCGATCCGGACCACTTTTCGCAAATGCTTATTCAGCAATACTAGCGCAGTTCAGCGTTGAAAAGCTGCAATCACAACAGATGACCCAGCATATTCGACACTCTTCCATCATACTGGAACCATATTTCCCGCTTATTACGTACCGTCGCGGTAGAAGTAGTCGAATTTCAGCGAGCCTGAAAAAAACGGCTACAATAAGGAAGGTCAAGAATATAAAGACAAAAATATGCGAAAAGCTGATTGATATGAAGAAAATTCGGCGGCTTACGAAAAGCCTCAAAGTCTTGGAGAATTCCTGTAAAAACTAACAAGGAGAACCAGTGACCCTTGTCCAGAACATTTTTCCAGCCTATTAAATGGTAGCAGCGCTGCAAGTAGAGGAGAAGACAAATCCACACCTTAGTTGAAGGCGTTGGGAGACATTATTCCTACCCGACTATGAAGAGGTACTTATGTACGTATGTATGAATGTACGAATAGCAGGTGATATACTATATCTGTTCAATAATGCTAGCAAAGTTGTGAAATGCGAACGAGAGATGGCGAGATGTCCGGCGTCTCAGAGGATACCCCGCAACCACATTTCAGAGCATTTTAGTCCTACCAGTATAGCTGCCAGTAAAGTCATTCTCGATTACACAGACTTACTGCACTTATTCAAAACCCAAGTAAGTACTTCGTTTCGCTTGATAATGTGAGAGCCGTGCACTGCATAAGTTTCGTTTTGCTCGGAAATGACACCAAGTCCAATTTCCGAGTGCTGAAGAAAGATGAGAAAGCAATTTACACAATGTTCGTCGTGGCTCTATTCCCTCAAAAGAGGTCCTACATTTCTTCGTCTCTTTAATACCAAGCGGAACATAAGGCATCTACTGCGAAAGATTTGATGTTATCCGAGCTGAATAGTTTCGGTTCCAATAAATTTAGTCCGGGGATCAGAACGCTACCCTCCAACCATAGAAACCAGGATTACAGGCATCTTACTGGTGGCCTTAAGTGGGACGAAAACTTAAGCCTTTGGCCCATAAACGGTTCATCGGCCAGAAGCACTATGAGGTCAAGAGAAAACCTTCGCCTTCATCAGCAGACACGATACTTGGGTGCAACTCTCTCATAAGCTTTTTCGTCTGACCACTACACACTGCTTCCCCACTCCCACAGTAATAATGTCATTCACCTTCGGAAGCATTGCCCAGGGTGTGGCGGCACTACGTCCGTAAGTGCTAAGATGAGGCTGAGAGTAGAATTTACTCATCTTCTACATTTATTTTCTTAATTCTTAATCCTTAATCAACAAACTATATATGTAAAAAATGTCTATATAATAAAGTATCACTCGACTGCATAAATATTTATATTTAAACATAGACTTAAAAAATTTCAAAACCTTCATTTTATTGCTACCAAAATCGGCCACCGAACATTAGTCGAAATTGTCTTGTCTGCGCCTCGCACCACTACGCTTTCAACCACCAGTCAAAGTCATACTTTCCAAGTGACGTTGAATGGTAATAACAAATTTTTAATAGACGACTATAATCGCTTTAGCTACATACACATAACCGTAATATCTTACAGCCACTTTCTGCAGTACACTAACAACAATAAGAAATGTACTCATCGCTTATCGCATACTTGTTGTAGCTATTCCTATACATGCAATTCGAGTACACACACAGGACAATATTGGTGCTAAGCCTGCAATGATAACTTTTACGACGCGTATCTCTCTTAGCTCACTGAATTATCTTTGCGAACAAAAGGGGTTATTACAACAACAACTACTACCATTTCGACATTAACAAAATGAGCACTTTATTAACGTCGCATAGAAAGCAACTAACGGCGAACGTAAGTAGTAGTAGTACGACTTCAAAGGAGTTTGAGTGTAATTTGCGGGCATTTTTTTGGTGGTGAGGGTTGTCTAGCGCAATATTTTTGGCTTTTAAAACCGCAAACTGGCTTATGCTTATGGCAGTGGTAAAAGACATTAGCCGTACGTCTACGCCCGCTGACAAAACAAATAAAATTGGCGCATTCTTAATTATCTTAAACAGTTATGCGAAGCTATGACAAGGTTTCGTAGCTTACTAGTAACGTGCTTGACTGTAGTCTGTAGTAGGTAGGTATGTATGTAGAAGTACACCGGAATTGAAGTCAAGACGAATTGAGTTCGATTGAAGGGTTGGCGAAGGAAAGCTGATGCCTGCCTATTCTGCCTCAATGACTGCTGTGGGTCGCAAAGCTGTTTCAAATGCTGAGAGTAGAGTCGATCTTAGATGAAGAGGGCCGAGGAATACAGTCTTAAATTATGATGCTCATATTCAAGTTGCGATGTAAAAATATTCCATTTCCTATTTAAATCCATTTTCATAGACATAGTAACATAAGTATTAACCCTCAGACCCCCAGCATTTTTTAAAACATTTCTACCTACCATGGGTAATTAATAGCCATTACATACAACATTTTTAATAAAATTAATATTATTAAATCTTCTTTAATGATTTACTTTCAAAGCGAAATGAGAGCAAAGTGACATCGGTGGTATTTTCTAATTTCATAGATACTGAAAAATTTCAAGTAATAGATACATAGTTTTATATTTATTTATATACATTTTTATAAAAAAAATTTCTCGAAGCACAAGGCAAAACTAGAGGTCAATACTACAATTTACATGAATTTCGTTTGATTTTTTGTTGGTTGTTTAGCAAACTAATGAGAAAATCAATTTCGCACAGGTACATAAATTTGACCTTTGATGGGCAGCTTAGGGTTAATGTTCCGATAGATATTCACGTTCATATTCTTAATCATATCCATATGCGTATTTATGCTAATTTTTATGTCCTACTTGTATTCTTATTTGTACTCATATGCATTTTCATACTTATAATAACTGTCATAATCGTATGTATTTATATATATATATATATATATATATATATATATATATATATATATATATATACTCATATTCACATTAGATTTCATATAAATAATAACTTGTATAGATAACCAAATTTTTTATTTATATCTATTTCCATATCCATACACATACGCTTTATCATATTCGTACATATACTTACATTCATATTCCTACTCATATTCATATTCATACTCATACTAATACTCATATCCATACCATTTATTATATTCACACTCAAATTCATACTCTCACTCATACTCATTTACGTACTTATATTCATTCTTATGGTAATACTCATGTTTATTTTCATCTCCATAATCATTTTCTTATTCATTTGAATACCCATACTCATATTTGCATATTCGTTTTAATATCCATACTCACATCCATACTCATATTCTTACTCATATCCATACTCAAATCCATACTCATATTCTTACTCATATTCATATTTATTTTTGTATTAATATTCGTATTCATACTCATTTTTATATTAACATTCATTGTGTTATTCATTGTTGTAATCATATTTGTACTCATACTTATATTCGTATCCATAGTCATATTCATACTCATATTCGTACGCATTATCATATTCATACTCATATTCGTACGCATTATCATATTCATATTAACTTTTGTATTCGTACTCATATTCACATTAATTTTTATAATCATATACGCATTCATACTCATTTTCATAGTCAACATGATTTTCATATTCGTATTCGTACTCATATACTCATATTCATTCCCATATTCATGCTCGTATTCATATTCTCCTCGAATTCTTTTAAAGTTCAGTACACACTGAGTGTCTCTCTCCGTTCCACTCTTCTCCTCATTTTCCAGCTAAAATTTTCTCGCAAAATTGTAGCGAATTGCAAAATAATGACTTTTCATTCCGCGCAACACCAGATAACATCGAATATTTTTACGCCCATGAAACTTGTTCACCTTTCCTCAGCGCTTACTCACACACACACACACACACACACAAACATTCTGTAATCGGAAGGTGCCCCGCAGCTACTTAAATGGCAGGACAGGCATAACGAAATTGTGGCATTCAACGATCGACATTGCCATTGGGTCTAACTCCTTCACCGCTGCACTCCTTCCACTTCTCAACCGCTTCTTCTTCTAAGCATTTTGTACGATTTTAACCCGAAAATAGGAAAACACAACAACAAAACACTGAGATAATGTCGATGGCAAACGTTTTGGCAACAATCAGCCATTAACTATCTAACCATTTAAGTGAAAGAGCCAGCCGTTGCTTTGCAGAGCCAGTTGAAGAGTAGGAGGTACCAAAATACACGGTTGCATGCGGAACGGCGCGTACTAGTCGCGCATATATGTACGCCGATAAAACCCGTTACTACCTACAAAATGTGTTGTCTCAGCAGTTTTGTAGTCATTTCCTGTTCGACGGCAACAACTGTTTTTGTTGTTGCTATTGTTGTTGTTATTGCTTGTCTGTTATTTGCTGCATAGTCATCGTCGCAGTCGTCGACTAATTAACTGCGATTATTACGGTCATTACGTGGGATTTCCTTTTTATGGCCGGGGGAGGAGGAAAACATCTTGGAGTTTTCGCTCACTACCTCGTCGCTGTAACTCCACCACCCCCGCTGCTGTAAAGTTTAGTATACCATCGTTGTAGTTGCATGATTTTTGTATCGCAGTTAGTTGTACCGCTTTTGTTGAAATGTTTTTTGCTAAATACTCGCCTGAGTTGTTGTTTTCCTCTAGCTCGGTAGTGGTTTAACACTTTTTGCACTGCCGTTTTTTAGGAGTGATAGCGCTCATTATGGCGCACATTAAGCTATAGAAGAGTAAAAGTCATTTTTGGTGGCCACTCCTCGGTGCCAGTTCACTAGCAGCTCTACTATGCTGCATCCCTCCACCGCCTTATCTCCCGCATGCATCACCAACCAAAGCTCATTTCGTCGACATAAAGGCAAATTAACCGCATTTTCTTAATGTTGTACCGCTGTTACTGCTGGCTGACACCGTTACGGCTGCTATGTTGTTGCATTTTTAGTTGTTATTGTTATCGTTGCTGCTGCCGCTGCTGGCATAACATTTGATAGTTGTCGGTAGACCAAACTCATTAGTTCTTCTGGCTGGAATATGTTTTGTGCGGGTTTCAAATGGTCTGCGGTTTCCTGTAGTGAAATTTCTACGAACACACACCAACAAAGGGCAAGGAGGTCGGTGGCAGATGGGTAGTTAAAAATAAGCATGGGTTATCTGATGTTTGTTTCTAGTGCAAATGTTTTTAATAGATAATGCGCTCGGTTACTTAAAGACATCCTAAATTTAAACTTGCAGCAGCGCGAATAAATAATAATAATAATAGATTGGCGCTTACACATATGTTAGTGTTTGGCTGAGCTTCTCCTCCGATTTGTGGCGTGCGCCTTGATGTTGTCACACAAAGCGGAGGGACCTACAGTTTTAGCCGACTCCGAACGGCGATTGTATTTTTATGATAAGCTGTTTTTCATGGCAGAAATACACCCGGAGGTCTGCCATTGCCTGCCGAGGGACGACCGCTGTTAAGAAAAAGCCTTTTTTCTATATTTTTTGCGATGTTGCTTTGACCAGGGATTGAACCCAGGTGCTGATGAGCGAAAGCGCGCACTGCTTACCACTACACCACAGCAGCGCGAATTGCTAGGTATTAAATAGCTGCAATCTCTCAATACATCGCTGTGACAATCCTCTTATCTAATTCTCGTAATGGCACAAACAAATTTTTTCCGTTTCATCCTCAACCAGGCCGACCACAGTCAGATCACGAGAAGTGACCAGTCAGCAATTCCATGATTTGTCTGCTGTTTTCAAAGAAAGCAAACACTTCGATAGAACTACGTAGATGCAGGACAACATCCGTTTTTTCCCACCTGCAGACCCTCGAAGCCTTCCAGTCATGACTGGGCGAAATATGAGCTCACCCAGTTTCGAAAAGCGGCCTCGAAAACCTATGCTATTTGGCCTAAGCCCTCTAAAGGAAAATGATCAAATGTGTCATTGCCAGTTAATCCCAAGTGAGTTGGTACCCAGAGTAAGAGAAAACCGTTATGTTTCTCAAAATAATGTAGTTAGACTTGCTCTGCCAAAATAGTTTGGGAATAGTTTGAGTCCTGGGCAAATACACGGCTTGGAATATGGAAAGTATTTACTCAAGAGAAAATTAAAGGTTGTCCCCGTTACTTTCGTTAATGACCATACATACTTTGTATCATACTTGTATCAATTTGGAGCCCTAAGTAAAGATTCACAGCATTGAGTTAAGCTAGCACTCATCTTTAGAGAAATCGACATTGAAATATCTCTTCAGAAAATGCAATATTAGTGTACTTTCCTGTAACATTAAAAATACACCACCGTTTTTATCTGTGTCTCTAGAAATATCCGACCTAATCTACACTTTGTCGCAATCAGAGCAGCTCCAAGTGTTAGCGTAGCTGCGTTTGTTCTAAGTAGACCGATTCCACTTTTGTGTTCACGAAACGATGGCAGGAGCGGAACAAACTGACCTCGCCATAGCTGACTTATGACGTCACGGCTATTCAAGTTCCATCCAAGGTCTACGGCGGCAGCGAATGTGAGGGGAACTACAGCCAGTTCTACCATGCTTTTCATGGTCTCCTGCTCGAGGAAAACGTTGTCTGAGACAAAGGAGTTGAATGTCTCGTGCCGCCCTCCTGTGACAATAACTCCAGTAAACCTACCGCATTCTATGTAAGGCAAATACGTGCCTTAAAAGAAAGCGGCTGACCGTGCTGCATGAGAAACGCCACATAACAACCATATATATAGAAGCGCTACGTATTAAAACAAAGCGTATATGAACTGGATGGCTTTCATGGGTTCAACACCCTCGTCGACGAAAACTCGATCTGATCGGGGCTTTATCTTACAGTATTCTCCCGCTTAACAGTGCCCAGATTTGGCCAGTTTTGCTGTCAGGACTTAGCTGCTACAAAACTGGGCTTCTGCGCCAGAATATATGGCAAGACTTTGTTGGTACCTTTGCCTTTAAATCTAAACCTATACCACTTTCCATACGAAGTATGTCTATTAGGGCGGGTCAATTTTTATGGGAGATTTTTTCGACTATACGCGTATAGCACAAAAGGATTCTACGGAAAAATATTAAGATTTACTTGAGCTGGAGCGATTTAAAAACACCTCCAAAAATCTCATTAATTTGATTCTGTTGTCAGGATTTTTAAAGATTTTAATGCAGACCTTTTGAGCTTAAACTCTTCTACCATCTGGCGTCATTTTCTGGAAAATAAATTTTAAGAAAATTTTTTTTGGTTGGGCACCCTAACATATGCAATGGTATGCTACTTTGCGTTAAACTACAAATCACTACTAAATTTTCTTACCTTCTCAAGCAGTGTCAACGTTTTACGGAAATTGCACCTTCGTTACGCAGATATACACATACTAACGTACGTACGTTATTGTCATCAGAGCAAGTCAACTTGAACTGGACCACAATGACACACCTGACGCCTGCACTGATTCGCTTACATGCCTTAAAACACACATGAGTATCACTCGCCTTCTTGTGTGCATATGTGTGTGTAGATGTGTGCAAGTATTCCCCACTAGCCACACTACATGCCTACATATGTACGTATTTTATGCAGCGTGAAAGGCACCAGCTTGACAAGGGTTCTTAATGATTTTGCAAAACAACATTGCTGACAACAACAAAATCATTGCAAACAACAACAAAAACAAACATAATTAGAATAAAAGTAAATGCAAGAACAACAAATTGCAATGTTTTGTAAAGTGACTTTGAAGTTGTGCCATTTAAGGCTGCAGGATACATCAACTATGCTTAATGTGTGTAGTAGTTTTAGTAGTTTCCTTTTCGCAAATTACGTATAGTACGCACCGGCCGTCACTTACCATGCCATACTCCCTCCGTCCAACCCCCTTAAGTGTTCTACCTGTGCTGTGCTGCTTTTACTTAGTTGAGGCTTTTTGTTAAAACATCTTGTTCACACTTGTCTGGCCAGGCGTCGTGGCTGGCGTTCTCGTAAAAGCACTTGTCATTGTTGTTACCACTCTATAGCTGGTAGCGTGTGTGTGTGTGCATTGTTGTTGTTTGTTGTTGGTAGCATCATTGTTGTCGTTTTCCTTCAACTCTTCAAGTGTTCTTGGCGTTGGGCATTTAGTTAAATTTACAATTTGAAAACATTTCAGCAGGAAGTGACACGACAAACACCGACACTGGCACTGGCAATAGCAATGGCGACGGCAACAAAAATAACAGCAATAACAACAAGAACAAAGAGAGAAAAGATTATCAGGAACAGCAGTGACAACAAATACAAGCTGTCACCGCTCGGCAGTAAAGTACTCTGCCTCGTTGCAGTTCAGAACCTTCAACGTGGCAAGGTGTTGTTTATATTCTTAAGCGAATGAGAGCCGGACGTAGACTTCAACTTGGCTTTTCAAGTGCTACGTTGGTCAGCACTCTTGTTATTGTTTTTGTCCTGTTGGTGCTAAAAAGTGTCAAACATTCAAAATAGTAAAATCAAGTATCCTTTCGTTTCACTCTCACCACTTAAACTACTTGCACACATACATCTACACTTGAGCTCTCACTCACACTTTTCGGTGTTGTTCTAGTTTAGGAGGCTCATACTATCTTGTTTTTGTAAATGGAAGTTCCCTGCAGGACTAGCTTCTTAATAAATTAAAACTAAGTAATTCGGTTTTTAACAAAAAAAATATTTCTTATTTCGAGAGTCCAGGTTTATGCAGTGGCCACTATCAAAAAGGCATCGTGTAGTCCTTTATCTGGTCTCTATATCGCGCACCTCTATATTGAACACTTCTAAATCAGCTTGTTATAGGCACCTGGGTATAGTGACAGTTAAAAAAAACTGCATGGCTGCTGAGCTGCCAAGGCAGGGCACTCTTGAGGATATTTATTCTAGTATGGGTGGCATAAGGATGTCTTTGAAAACCCTGGTACGGCTGAATGAGTGCTGAGGGAAAAGATCGGGTCAGTGGCAAAAATGTGGAAATACGAGTCATTTGTACGAGCACCTTTCTAACCTAACTTAACCTATCCAGTCCCTCGTGTTATTGATAAGAGTCTTCGCCAGTCAATGTCCCAAATAAGCCCACCCGTTAACTATCTACATATATTATTCATGATTATTTTTACCTCAGCTCTTTCAAGGAGAACGAGTTGGAATCGTCTCAGTATTTCGCTCTTAGCTGCACTGCTTTTGTGTGACTGAGGCTTTCATCGGCTCAGGGGTAATCTCTGTGGTAGATATCAGCAGGCTGATGCATACCCAAATTATTATTAACCCTTTCAAAGTAAATATGTATGCATTGGCTTCAAGATTGTTAATGGATTTTAGACAGCCAAATTTCTATTGAGCGGCTGGTTTACTAACTTTTTAGTATTACTATATTCAACTACGCTCTGGCTCTGATGACCTCTGGTGCTATAGTTGGTTGGCTACAGAGCTTTTGGAAAGCACTCCGTGAGCCAATTCACGCTAGAAGATGACATTTTTGATAGAACTTATACTGCACATTTTTTCTTCATTTATCAATCCTCTTAGATGCCCTTTAAGTTCATCTGTGTGTGTCTCTGTTAATACCACATGGAGACAAATTCTTTCACTTATCTCCTAAGATCAGTTTGAATTAAGCAGGAATTTTGGAAAAGCTCTGATTATTATGAAATTGTGGTATTTTAAGCAATCGAAGAACTCCCCTGTTCATCAATCCCGAGGTACCACCATTTTTTTGCGAGATATCTACTATTTGGGGGATTTTTTCAACCAACTCGCGTCAGTGAAATTGCCTTGTTAATTTCCCTCCGTTATAGATACTACATTAGTCAGGGTGGGATGAGAAGCCAATCCCTCTGAACAGGCTTACTAAGTTAGAACTACCTGCTACTGCTTGAGGACACTAATTTTATTCCCATCCATCTGCCTTGAAATATAATCAGCTTCCTAATTTAGTGCCACTCATGCTCTGCCAGGCAACTGAAGAAGTACGGGGTTAGTACTAAACTAACGTCTTCTATAGTTTTACAGTACTTTCTATTTCTCCGTCATCTATGGAAATCGTTAGCCGGCATGCCCATTCTGCTGGCTTTCCTTTCCATCAAGCAGTGGCCAGTAATAATTTCGACTACATGCCATAGAATAGGACGTTCAAACTGAACTTATGGCAGTCATTGGGCCACCCTAACGTCAGTTAGGAATGTTCCTTTCCTGGCCAGTTCGTTGGAGACGCGATTTTCTCATATACTCGGAAAGCACTGCAGTGGTATGGCAGCCTAAAGCATAGTTTAAATGGGAGATATTTCAGCTAGGTATTTAGCGTTTTTCATTTTCCATTTTTCTGTACAGGTTTGAGGCTATCCTCGTATATAAATGGCTACAGAGTTATCTTGCAAATGCAATACTGTATTATCTCCCAAATGATTTCTCAAAGGAACTCGGCAGTGTTTACTGCATATAGGTTCCTCAAACTTTTTATTTAAGTTAGTGTTATTCGTTATGTTCAGTGCCAGATCAGTACTAATTTGGAGTTAACTGAACATAGCCTGTACCGCCAACTTAATAATGACGGACTTCTGCACTACCACAAGGCCAGCCACGGTTCAAGCGGGGCAGGGAGCGATAATGCATTAATCAGTGAGCCAAAGTTACCCAGGCCGCATTGACTAGCCCAAAAATAGAAATATCCTTTACCAATGTTTCAGTATGCCGTAATTATGACCCAAGTGAATCTATTGTTATGTGTCCCCATCCCTCCGACTCAACTAGTTGCTTCAACATATAGCTGCAAATACTTACCCATTTCCATCTCTGGTTTGCATGAAGTAGTGGAAGATATGTATTGTCATACGATAGGCTTTGCTCGATCTGATTTAAAGGCAGAGGGGTAGAGCATCTCGTCGCGCTCGGGGAGGATTCAGTCAGCCGACCTTTGCTGCCCGAATGCGACTCGTAGTAGAGTCTGGGCTTCAGAGTTGCAGAAATGGCGGAGTGCCGAATCTAGTGTCTTTCACTAATGCAATTGTCTCTCGGCTAATAGTAACCCAATGGCAAAATTAATGCTTCACCTGCTCAGCAAGGTGCTACGTCGAACTATTTACTGTTGTAACTGTAGCAGGTACAGCAGTAGCGGGCCTGGGGTGGGATTCTGCGTGCTGTCCTTCAATCTCAAATTTATCGGCCCTCTGTTTTCTTGCTTTTGAAAACATCTCTCAATTTCTGAGAAGTGTGCCAGAGTCTGAGAATATCTGACAGAGCTTTGTATTGTCTGACAGCAGATGATAATGAAACTATGAAATTATGAAATTATTCCATATCCCTACATGGCCTACATTGCATCTCTCGTCGCATGCGTCATTGTTTTGCCTCAACTGCTGCCTTAGTTTCTCCTAACTCACTACTATTTTCCACTTCAATTTACTCCTCTCTCTCTATCTCCCTGGTCAGGTACATATTTGTTTTGTCAAACTGAGAACTCTTACTCGGCCGTTCTGTTGGTTAGTCGCTTGGATGGTTGTTTGGTTCACTTTGTGTTTGTGCAACTTAAGTTAAACTTTTTGAGCTAATTGGTTATTTTGTGGAAATTAAGTGCTGTAATTTTATTTACTTGAGGTCATTTGTAGTTGGCAAAGACCTGATAGCTTCGAGAGAGCAGCTGCTTGCCAACAAAGCACCGAAGCATATCGGGAAACTCAACTCCAGCTGAGATTGTATTCAACGGGCACATCCTTAGTTGCGCCGCACCGGAAGGCATAAGTGTGTTGACTAAATAAATACATTTAAAGGATATTGCAAAAGTGTTGCACCGACATGGAATTTGATTAAAATTGCAACAATGAAACATTGTATAATAATGATAATAAATTGAAAGGATGGTAAAAGAAAAAACCTTGTAAAAAATTAGCAGAGACAAATTTCTTAATTTCTCTGTTGGATTTAAGATAGTACATCTTAATATAGGCTGCGCAACCACTAAAAGAACAACAACCTTGGTATAAAATGGGAGTACTTTAAAATTAAATATTTGTTTTGAAATGTTCACTAGCTGGTATTTGAGCTGTGTAATTTGAATTTCCCAATTCGCAAAAATTTAAATTGTCTGGCTTAAAAAAAAAAAAAAAACATTCAAGATTCGATTTCCCCACTCAAACACTGCACCTGCCCAACAATGATGCACGCAGTCAAAACCATTGGGGCGTGATGCTTGGTCACTCATTGAGTGCTCTCCAAAACGTCCACTTGATGCTCTTTCTTGTTTTATTTTTTAAACATTTCTATTTTCATAAAATTTTTTTGTGGCCAACTTTGAATTTATTGTTTGCTTTGCGCTTAGAATTCAAATTATTGCGCGAAATATGGGGCGCAGTAAATGAATATGAATTTCGCTTTCGAATTTTTGAAATACTGGCAGCATAAGAGTTGGTGCTTGAGCATTTTTTTTGTTTTATCACTGTGGGGAAATTATTGATTTACCGAATATGTATTCATAAATGCAAGGCAATACTAAGATAAAGAAGAGAGTTAGCATTTACAATGAAAGTCAGATACGAACTGTGTACGCAGATTTGTGCTAATATTTTTTTAGCGAAGTTCCCTTAATTTCTTATTTGAAGCATATTCAAATAAATATCATTTTGTACTCGCCTATTTATTTAGTCGACACAACACAGTCCATTAAATCGTTTGCGGTTCACAAGACCCAACTTATCTTCTTATTTAGCTCTACAACTGGTCGTTGGTTTGGGCCGAGACAGAAAAACTTCGCTAATTGCTTCGCAACTTTGCGTAAATACATTGAAGTCGCTAGGTCCCAGGCCGACGATATCGGCTTTACATTTTCTCTTTTTGTAGGCTGCTATTCAGATGGGCAACTCTTACCCAATTTAAAACTCCACCCATTTAGACGATTGAGACGAAAAGGATAGAAAATCGTGAAGCAAACTGTTGGCGGTACCAAGATCTTTTTATTTTACAGCTGACATGTAGATAAGTGCGGTTGTGAAGGAAAAGCCCAACATCTGGCTTACTTGCGCCCACCTATCGACGGAAAAGGAGGACTTGGTATCCAAGGACCTTGGCGAATTCAATGCCAGGGTTGAAGAGAAACGTTCGATAACGATGAGGCTGATCGGATTCACCTACCAAAACATTTTAGTATGCTGCACTAGGTCCTACAGATCGACTATATATGTATATTATGGTAGACGTAAGGCACGCTTGCAATGTTTTGAACGCCCCTTTGATCTGAAGACCACATATGGATTCGGATCACTATAATTTTGAAGGTACGCACACTCCCCTCGACAGCAAAAAATGTGCGTTCAGCAGTGCAAGCCACCAAGCTCAATGTCGGCGCGCTGAAATTACAACAGACAGTTCACACTTAGATCGCTCTTCAATAAACCGGTACCTACTAGCAGTAGAAACATATGTATTTACGTATTACCGCCGAAGAAGTAGCCAGATTTCAGCGAACCCGAAAGAACACCGTTTACGACGAGGAATGTCACTACAGAGAAAAGGACGTCGGCTACCATACCACAGCGAATGGCCAACAGAAAGATCGTGAAAAAATTTTATTAGAGTATTAGGAGACTTATGGAAGACTTTCAGACCAGGGCGAAAACTTAATTACCGAAATTCAGAACGTACTTAAATTACACTGTGACAAGTTTCAAAGCCTGTTGAATTGTAACAGCACCAAAGCAGCGGAGTAAATGAAACCGAACACCAGTAAAGGACTACAAAATCGATGCTGCACCGCCCGATTATGCCGAGGTATGAATAGCAATAACAATGAACTGCCAGCTGTACGGTACCGTGGAGTTAATAGGGTGCATGCATCAACGCATACCCGACGGCTAGAATTTTAGTGTGCTCTGCCCAATCCACAAGAAAGGTGATCACGCCATATGCGAAATCGCCTATCAGCTCCTACCGAGCTTATTGTGCGAAACTCTGAAAGCCAGCGTCGATGAACTGATTGGGTCTTGCCAGTTTGTCTTTAGACCCGGTAAATCCATCATGGACCAGGTATTCACATTGCTGAAATTTTGGAAAAGATCCGTGAAAAGAGACTCAATACTCACCATCACTTTTTCGATTCTAGTTAAAGCCGAAATACTGGGGTCACTTGGCGTCAGTTGACTGAAGCGATTGGGGTGCTTTATCGGACTCGATCGTAATAGCTTAGCAGAAAATCTAGAAGAGTGACAGTAACGATCCTATTCCATTTAATTTATTTTTCTATTCAATTATAGGGGCTTAAACATAATATAGAATAGTTCTGCCCAAAATAGGCAAAGCATATTTTTTTATAAGAAAAATGTTAGTCTATTTATACCAACTTTAAATTCACTTTAACATTTACAAACGCACACTGTATTTATGTACATATTCTGCGGCTCTTCACTCCGAATTATCTACCGCTGCTTGACTGCTTGTCCACCCAGCATCCTCTTATACATTTTAATCTTTCCGCCCGGCTATCAATGACAATGGCCATTACGGAGTGTTTCTATGCAATGAGCTGCCGCTTAAGCGAATTATGAAGTGGATACGCATAAAAATTTATTGCCAAGAAATAAAAATCTGTGCTTTTGCAACGGGCACTAAAAGCAAAGCAAAAAAAAAGCAAATTTTGGGGAGATAAAAAGACTGACGCTGCAGGCCACTGCTGAGTGCAAAGATTATATCAGCATGTAGAGCAAAAATAGCAGGGAAAAATAAAAAAAAGATTTATAAGGAAATCTTGAAACCAAATCTGGGCAAAAAATACAAATAAAAAATTGGCGTAGAAATTTTGCGGTTTTCCTGCTGGCAGCGCATATTAAGTACAATAAAAACAATAACAATGGCATAAGATACATACATACATACGTAATAAGATACATACATACATACGTACATGTTTATGTAACTAAGCAAAAATAACAAAAAAACCCAGTAATTTTTTATGAGCCCTATACCAGCACATAAATAGTCGAAAGCAGCGGAGAAGCTAGTAGTTGCGCGTCACATATCCACCGGCCGTTTGAAGAGTGTCAAACGCGTCTTCTTAAATGTACATGAAAGTCCTTTTAATCTTTGGCACATATCAAAACAATCTTTGATAGCAATTTGGTCACTTTAAGTGAAGCAAATTTATTTATAACCTGTTTTTTTATGGAAAAACTACCCCCGCTACTACACTCGGCTTCAACGCCCCACTAACCCGCCTAGCGCTTGGGAAGCTCATCAAGCGCCATCGCCTCGGGTTTATCTGAAACACATTTTTGTTTTTCTCTATACTTTGCGCATTTTTTCTTTCTTACTTCTTAGCTAGCTGCTTGCTTGCCTACATATTTGCTTGCTTGCTCCTTTGACATGTCAAGTGGGGATAAGAATGGTCGTTCTTTTTTTATTCGTAGTGTGGTTGCTGTCGCCTCTGTCCAATGGGCTATGCTACGCGCAATGCCTTACTACGCCATTCACTATGTACGAGTATGTAGTTACTTACTTAAGTAAATTGAAGCAAATGGGCATTGAATGTGCTGGTTACATGAGAATTTTGCCCGCTGGCACTACTTGTATATCCGGTAGACTCCCTTTCTCTCTCTCTCTCCCTCGTGCTGTTTGTATGAGTGTATGCTGAAGCCGTGTTCCGTTGGACGGTTGCTTTGCCAGTGACCGCATCACCCTTCGAGTGGGTGTCTGAGTGCGTGTCTTAATCGTGCTTTATGTAGCGTTACAGCGCTTGCCATTCCCTTTCCGTTCACCTCTTCTGCTCGTTCAGATTCTTTTCTTGCTGCTTGGGCGACAACCCAAGCCCATCAAGTTTGCTAAATTTTTTATGATTCCTTGAATTTATTTTTTTTTTGCTTTTTACTCTATAATTCTATTAAGTTGCGATTTTTCTTGATTTCCCGTTCTTCATATGTGCACTTTTCCTTGAGCTTGGACATACATACATACATATGTGTGAGTTACCCTGCGGGCGTCGTTGTGTGTATGCGTGAGTTTTTTATTACACACTTAAGTTCTCATAAATAAACAATTACATGTGTAAGGGCGTATAACTAAAAGGGGGAATACACATTCCGTCATGTTTGTGTGTATGTATGTGTGTGCAGTTTGTGTGTTGTAAATAAATCTCATCACTTGAATTATAGATTTCAACGCATTAATGTCAGCTGTTGTTAGTTTTGATTTGAGTTTATTCATGGGTTTTTTCTTTCAGACCAGATACCTATTTATAGAGTCTCAAGATGTAGAAAAAATATTTAGGATCATCTAAAAAACGTATGTTTCATATCCTATTAATAATAAAAATCTGCTACCAATTCAAGTCGTATAAGGCACACTAAGTAGTTTAATGGTTTATTATTTTTGTACCAAAATTTAACCTTCGCATTGCCCTTCTTAAATGACTGCTTTGAAAATGGGTCACAAAGAGAGAAGTTAAAAGATCAAATTTAGAAAGTCTTCTCCTATATTAAATTCAAAAACCTTTTCTACAATGTTTTCTAATTCACATCCTCATATGTATGTATGTATGTACATTTGCAATGACCCAAATTTAAACAGACGATTGCTAGCCGGGGTTCTCAAATCTGTGATAAGTATTTTACGTCGCACAAGTATGGAGCTACGCAGTGGAAGTAAGGTCATATGGTCGCGGTCTCAGGTCAGTATACTGGCTATGTGCGCTGAGGGTTTGCTTCGCATATAGTACTGTCTGGATTACATCCAATAGAGCTGCTGGCAAAAGAACTGTCATGCATACACCTAGCCATTAGAGCATTAGCGCGCAAATACACGCTAGAGATGTGGCAGAAGAAATGGGACGAATCATCTAATGAACGCTGGACACAACGACTGATCCCAAACATCGAAAAATGGATCACACGCCCACACGGCGAAGTGAACTTCCATTTAACCCAGATGCTCACCGGCCACGGCTGCCTCAGATCGTACCTGAAACGCTACAAACTCGAAGAGCTTTTCCATTGTGAATCGTGTGGTGATGGCATTGTGGAAGACCTCGAACATGTTTTGCTCCACTGCCCGAGATTCGATTTGGACAGAAACCATATTTGCTACGTGTTTGGGCAAGGCCCGCACCTGTAAACACAGTAGTTCACATGATAGAATCCACGGAGTGAACAATGCAGTCACGTCTATTTTGACTCACATAACTACGCCCAGATGAAATATCTACCACCAGGTGCGATATTTGTCGAGCTACTAACTACTGAAGCAAGAAGAATAGATATGTGGAAGGTAAGAGGCGTTACGTAATAGGCGGACGCAACATCGAGGGCGGAGACGCATGGACCCGACAAAAGCGGGTGTTTTTTCGAAGACAACGGACGGCTTCAAGTTAAAGCAACTTTCAAACGGAGTACATCAGGACTGCAACGAACGTAAAGCTGCGTGCTCAACCCACCTCCCGACGAAATACTTGACGGTGGCACCGGGAGGGGAACGGTACATGACGATAGGGGGTTTAGTTCGGGACATAGTCTCGCACTGACGGGGTTAGGCTTTCGATGCTTCCTCCTCGTAACAAAAAAAAAAAAAATAGACACAGACTTGTTGTGACTGCTGGTTAGGCTGTAGTAGCTGCCTTCCTCCAGCTCCTGACGGAGACACACTTAGGCCTAGAAAGCTCGTTTTTCATCGACGTCGATCGTGCTCCTAGAAATAATTTTAACTAACTGATCCAATTTATAAAGTGTTAAGCCCGAAAGGCAGTCGAAAATATAATCTATGCTTGAGTCCCACTTTCATTTTTGAAGCTTCGACAGAAGTCGTTTGTCCTGATTTCAGGACGTCTCAAGAGGATAAGAGCACTGCACCTAGTCTGGGTCAGTTTCGACGTGTCTCCCCACATGTTTTTTTCTATCCACCCACCCTCAGTTCATCATTTCGACAAAGTAGATTTTAAGCCACAATTTTCAAGATAGAAGCGATATAGTCACTTCATCGTTAGTGAGTTTACTAGCGGCTTAATTGTTCGAGAAAATGATGTACTGAAAATTCTGCTTGGAATAAAGATGCAATATTTACTTCTAAATGAACTTTTTCAAAAGGCCTTTCCATATCCGTATAAATTGCTTAAGCCATTTCCTTTAGGGATAGGATATTTCCACGGTGGTTAAAGGTCGAGTGCTGTGTCGAGTGATCTACCTTTAGAGTAGGCGAGTTGTCAGTTTGATAGCTTCTGCCGAATTTAGATATCTATAAGCCTTTGTAAAGCTTTCATAAAGAAGAAATTAAGGCTTTTGAGACAAAAGTCTATTAGCTCCACAAGAGCGGATCTGCCTCCTTCTGGTATAAAAACAACCCTGCCTATTAAAGTAGAGACTAAATTGGTCATCCGAGTATCTTTAAACCATTAAACAATTCTATGGAGTTTATCCTTTATTAAGCCATATGAGTTTATAATTCTTAAATCAGGCTCTTTTTAAGTGACAAGCACAACGATTAACGAAAGCTCCCTGATTTGGTTTATGTATTTTTGTAAAGTTCTGAATTTCATTAAAGCTTGTCAACAACGCTTACTCACGAATAATTGTATTTTCTTTAGAGTAGTATAATGCCAACTTTAAAAGGAATTATCGTTTAATCACTACGACCCATTTCCTGTTGTTTTTTTGGTCAACTTATTGCCCCTCATCTTCTAAAGAATTTCGTCGAAGCGAAAAATCAAATGAAAAATATACTCCTTAATATGTCTGAGCACGCAATGTAATTTAAATTTAATTGGCTAATTATGCGCATACAGCGTGCATTTTTAGGTAAATAAACAAACTATTTACTAACGTCTGAGCTGCTGCTAGCATGCCATTTTTACCCCGTTAGCTCCCCTCCAAAAAACGATATCAAGAAAACTAATGAAAACGCGTTGCTCATACGTCACGGCGAACTGCATAGAATGCGGACTAGCTGCCGTCACTTATATGTATGTAAGTATATGTGCCTGTTAATATGTACTATTTCAGCAGCTGCGTGAATACTTTGCAACAGTTTATGACTCCGCGAAACTAGAAAATTTTCATATGCAGCAGATTGCGGAGGGAGTCCGTGTTAAGAGTAAACGGAAGCGCTGCACGAAATTTGGTGCATTTTAGTGGAATAGTGAGTTTGCTTAAGCCTTTGCATAAACTCAAATGACGATAGAAATAGCGGAAATCTTATGTAGCTGGGGTTGTGTGCAACGTACATACATACATATATGTATACATATACATATATGTAAGTACATATTTGACAACAGCGAAATAAATTGCGTAGAGCAGAGTTTATTAGTTGGTAGTATCAAGGTAACGACAAAGCGAAGCCAGGTACGTAGCATAAATCATTTGGCACAGACATGATTTTGCATATTTCGCCACTTTAGCATAGACAAATTTTATAACAATGGGACAATAATAGACAAATATAGACTAAAAATTCAAGCAACGCGTAACACTTCAGATTCGATTCATATTTAGTTAGTAGCAGAGTTCCCTGGGGCTGAATGCAGGCTTAATACCGATGCTGAGCTTCGCCATTCTTCTAGATAATATACCCTGGTATTCCAAGCCGAGGTATTTGCAATCCTCAAAGCCATGGAGAGGTCGCTATGCAGGAGTTTACGTATCTGTAGGTGGCAGCCAAACTTGTTTCAAGTCAACGGCCGCCCCTCTAACTGCTCCCAAACTAGTTTTGCAATGCAAGATTCGACCAAATTTTTGAAATTTTGAAAAACACATCGAAGTTGTATTATTCTGAGTGCCAGGTCACCCGCAAGTACCTGGTAATGAGGCATCTGACCATTTGGCAAGAGAGGGCTCATACTAATAAACGGCCATCGAAGCCATCGTCAGAAACTAGGTGAATAATTATTTCGCTCAGCCATGACTAGGAAGCTTCGAAGTAATGCGGGTGGCCAAAACTTTGTGTGTCTCTGGCCCTAAAAGCTACGGTATTAGCAAAAATTGATCACCCGCTCTACAGACCGGATCCGGCTTCACTAAATTTTTATTTTTGCCCTAGTTATTAAAAAAGGTGCGGGATTTATTCGTCAACTAAGTATTTACTCAGATTTTAAGCACGAAAGTAGTACAATGGGCGGCATAAGACCCGCGTGCTGTTTTCTCCATTAATGTTTTATGTATTTAGGGGTCCGACCAAGGATTATCTATGGAAGCAGAACTCGGTTAGGTCTCTTTTGATCCACGTATAAAAAACTTCACGAGGTACTTTAGCTAAATGTTGTTAAGGTCAAATAATTATAATATATGCAGGGAAAAATGGGGCTAGTAAGGGCTCCATGGTGGCACATAATTTGCTATGCAGTTTCTTGTAATATCTCCCCTATTTTGAAAGTTATTCATTACCCTGCAGTGATCAATAAGAAAGCCAGTAGGTGAAGCAGTGATTCGGTTCTCCGTGTTGCTATTTGTAAGATGAAAAAAACCTGCCATACTTGGCCTTCCATAATTCCTTTTTCAACCATTTATAATAGTTTCATCTAATGGAGCTGAGGTGAAGTATTCTAGGCGATTCGATGAGTGCCGACCTGTTCTGAAATTTTATGTAAATTTAGTGTGCAAATTAGGAAAAGAGACCCTGAAGTTAAAAGTGACTGCGTGGACTTTACGTTTGACTTTTTGCACCAAACGGATGCAAAATATTTTAGGATAGGCTGGAAAATGGTTTCGTAAACCCTTCTTCGCAGTTTGGGTATGACGATCCAGTTTCTCTCCCCCACATCCGGTGGATCTAAATGAAATCCTTGGTCTTTTTATAAGTTAAATCGAAGTGTGGATTTAATTGAAGTTAGTCATTCATGGATAATACCTAGATATTTCAACCTTTTAGAAATATGTACTTATATTATTTCCTTGAAAAAAATTGGTCTACTGATTTGTTCAATTTCCTTTTCCAGAGAAAATAGCTATGAAAGTCGTCTTAGAGATTTAATTAAACCCGTTTTCCTGCGTCATTTGGCTACTATTTAATATCGAATCCATTTCCCTAAGAAGGTAGGGTAGTTCCTCTACTCCTCCCTATGGGCTACTTTTCCCACCTAAAAGTCTGACTTTTTCCTGTCCTAGGTGAGTGTAATGGTTTTAATTGACAAGTTCCTTGAAATATATAACAAGTAGCAAGTAACAATCAACAAGTAATAATTTACCAGTGGAAAGTAACAAATAATAATATACAAGTAACTAGTGGAAAGTAGTGAATTAAAATTACCAAGTAAAAATCAAAAAGTGACAAAAAAGCAAAATATATTAAATAAAAAGTGCGAAGTAAAAAGAAACTTTACAAATAACAAGTAACAACTAACAAATAAAAAATACAAATAACCAGTAAAAAATAATGAATGCGAAGTAACTACCTAGTAGTCAGTAACAAATAATGCATAATGAATAAGAGCTAGTTAGTAAAAATTTAAAAAAAAAAAAAACTATTGGTAACCAATAAGCAGCAAAGAATAAGAAGCAACTACTAAACAAGAAGTAAAAAATTACGAATAACTAGAAATCATTTAAAAGTTATAAATAATAACTACCAAGTAATTACAATTAAAATCAATTGATTTGATTATTTCAAGCGCCACAATACGCAAAAATTAGTGATGAACGAAATATTGTTAGTATGCGCACCTATTAGTCCATAACCGCACAAGGAACCATTGCAATGCAACAGTTTTGTATTCTTTTTTATATATTTTGATATTTTTTTATGTTTTTCATGAAAATTTAACATTAAAAAAGCATTTCTGCTTATTTCAACGCTATTTTATTTGCTAATAACCTCAAAAACAATAAATATTTATGTCGTTTACCGCAGAAACCTATACAGTTTAAGATTTAATTTAAATAAACATTTAAAATTATAAAAAATTATTTACTTTCATAAAAGCATACGAGATTATAATTATTAAAAAATGCTGAAAAAATTTCTCTCCTAACCGCCCGTTTGACTATAGGCGCTTTTCAGAGCTAATCAATTCAATTATTTATACAAACTCAGCCCACTGTAGTTGATTGCAACCATGCAACTGAGTTGTTTTTCAAATTGCATTCGTCTTTCGCCGTGGTGCGAGTGCTGTGCGTTTAATCAAAACAAATCCACCGACGTCAACTGGCGGTTAATTTATGTCGGCTTGTTTATTTATGCAAAAAAATATGTCTGTAATTAATTATAAATGTGTGGCAACCGAGTGGATAGCATTGAGAGCATAGTTACTGCAACGAGCAAATTATTTGCATTGGTTGAATGACTTCTTTGAATTTTTTTCACTAAAACTAATATTTGATTTTAGTAAGCTTTCATAGATGTCTAAGAAAAATGCTACTTACCACCTAAATGTACACTAGTAAACAAAAAACCAATGCACTCCAATGAAACAGAAAATAAAACATTATTTGTGCACCTTCGCAAAAATCTTCCTAGAAAAAATACAAACTGAAATTTAATTAATACAGATAAGTTTACCGGTGTACCGATTTACCCAGACGCTTTTATCTCAGAACCAGCCCCATTTTGCAGCAGCTGAAATTGTTGTCCCACACCCTGCTCAATCAAAAACCAACGCTTAACAAAAAATATTAATGGAGTTGGCCTTATCCCATGCCACTCGACATTAATTAAAAATATATCCTTCTATGTGTATACACATACGTTTGGTTGTAGGCATATATTATTAAAAATCTAAAATAAAATTTCCTGACAGCCGCCACAATCCTTCAGCCTTAATGAACAACGCATAGTCACTTATTTGAATGCTTTCATATGTGCTATTTCAGCTAGATGCATACACATACATACATACATACATATGTGCATATGTTTCTCTATCTGATTCTCAGGGGCATCCTGTCGTCGAGGTTAAAAAATATGCTCGCATATATGTACATATGTTTGTAACCCCACCCACCTAGCTTCGATGCCGGCTACTCCCTTCACTTTATTTATTCTTTATACTCCAGCAGCATAGCTCATTATGTGCGTGCCATCAGTCGCACACGGCCACCTATCTATCCACTCCCTCGACCTGCCTGCGTGTAGGTTCATCTGCAAAGAATTTTCGAATTTTCCAAACCCTTATCATAAATTAAGTAAGAAGCGTTCTCACTGTATCGCTCGCCTCAACTCGTCGCTCCAAAAAAAAAAAAAAATCACCCCACCTCCTTGCGTCGCCTTAAAAAGTGAATGATAGCATTCTTTGTTTTGGTGTGGGCGCAAAAGGGTTAATCAGTGAAGACGCGCATGTATGCAGATATTTGTATGCGGGAAATTCATCATCAGCGATTCTGCTGTACGCTGACAGCAGGGCGGCGATTGGTTTGCTTAGTCAGTTCGTTCGGTTTTTGGGGCACTGCTGGTGTGAGAGTGTAAAATTTACTTACATACATAGGTATGTAGCTGAGACAGCTGTAAGCGCAGCAACAGTGCGTCTGATTAGGTATGTTAGAGAAAAATTTATGACAAAATGTGTGCGGGTGTCAGAAAGGATTAAGGTCCCATTGGTAGATAACATTAATGTGGCGCGGGTATTGTGTGGTTCGTAGTACTAATGAAATAGGGAACGCTATGTGGAAAATACAAATGTTGGGAAATTTACTAAATTTAAATTTTTATATTAGCCTAAAGTAGTTTTAAAGCATCCCAAAAGCAACAAAAACTACGTCTTGAAAGTATTGTGAATATGGTCCACCCTTTGTTAGATTACATACTCCTTTTCACAATATTATCTACTAGCGAGCCCGCAAATCTGATGACCTTCACAAAATAAAAATGCATTCCCTTATTACATGCATAGTAAGATACATATAGTTGACTTTTCAGATAGGTCGCATCCCTAATCAAAAATACTCATAAACTAAAGCTTTCTTAAAACTCTTTCGTTTGACACTCATTCTATAATAATTTGAGTATAAGTTAACTAAAGTCTACTTTTCAAACAAAGTGTCAATCCTCATCAAGCGTATTTTCAAAAAAAAAAAAAAATTTCTAAGGCCCATTTTCAGATGAGCTATTTAAGTGCAGATTGTTGATTAACTTGAAAAATTCATTTTCACACTGTGTTTATACCAAACAAAAATCGGTTGTAAGCAAACAAACGCACCAACAATTTCAAGAAATAAGCAACAGTGGTCTCACTTGTTAAGTTAAATGGCATTTAAATAACAATCGCAAATTAAACTTAAGTGCTATTTAACTTTTTTATCTAAAAAAAGTCTCTTACGTCTGACATTTTGAACATATTTCAACTAAACGATGAATTAAGTAAGTTCAACTTTTTAAACAGGTGGCAACCCTCCCAAATATAGTTAGGAAATAAAGCCCTTTCAAACCCATTTCGATTGACACCCATATTTTAATGACTCATTAAACTAATTAAATAGTTTCAATTTAAATTTTAAAACAGGTGGCAACTACATTCAAACACTTCAATAATATTCTAAAATTTAAATTTTTCTTAAAACTTTTCGATTTATAACTTGTTTACAATTTAATTAGATTCGACTTTTCTGACAGGTGGCAACCCTCTTCAAAATATTTTCAAACTACATACTACATTCTTAAACTTCTTTCGCCTGGCACCCATATGGTGATACATATTTCAATTACCTAATTCCCGAAATTCAAATTAAATTCGATTTTTTAAACAGGTGGCAACGTGGGAGGTGGCATGTAGTTAATAAATAGAACCTTTTCAAACCCACTTCGATATACATATACCCATATTGTATCTACTAGTTGATCTAACTTTTTAGATAATTTGAATTTAATATTTGAAAGGTGGCAGCTGATATTTAGAAGAGCCCGATTATTGAAGTTACATTTGTTTATATTAAATTTTTTGTGCAAAGTAAGGAGAAGGTAGCAATTTTGAAGCAAGTCGATTCTCCTCTTCCTGGTATGAAATATGACATAATAAAAACTAATTTAAAACAAGTATAGGGTTGTCCTAAAACAAAAAAATACACAAAAAAAAATTGTAAATGTAATAAAAAATATCTACCGGATTATTTTTTTTATTTTTGCTTTTAGACAAATTTTTAACGAGATGTGACAAGACGTTTTTAACCATTATGCGGGGTTAAATTAATACAATCGATACATATGTATTTATGTAATTAGGGTAGACCAAAACAACAAACCTAACAAATTTATGGCCTTAAAAGGACATATTTACTGAGAAAAAATTCTCCCATTTGGAAAAACTTTGTTTTCCAACTTTAAAAACTGCCGGCGGGCATGTGGAATTTTCGATTTAAATAACATAAAAAATTAGTTTTTATTAAAAATGTTAAAACTATTGAACCGTTGAATTTTTTCTTCTAAGTAATTAGGTCCTTTTGAGGCCATACATTCTTTAGGTTAGTTTATTTGGCTAACCCTAATGTACATATGTATGTACGTATTTTTAAAATAAATTTCGATACAGTAATCGGCTTTTTATCTTCTCAATTCTACCAGCGTTTGTTTGCTCTTCAACGAACTCGATTTCTGGCCTTTGAATTTCGGCTAGATTACGATTTCTTTTAAAATATCTTTTAAATTTTCATTAAAAAGAATAAACAAAGCACCCAATCACGAAATTATCTGCCACTCACATACATAAATACGTCGATGTGTGTAAATGCCAATGGTAATACAAAAGTGTATGTAAGCATATGTGTGTACTAAAGTTTCGAAAGGGTTAAATTAAGCAAAGACCAAAGGAGTGGAAATGGCAGGAGCAATGTGTGCTGCTGATAAGAGTTTTGATGAGCTGGCGGCGGTACGAAACAGAAGCTCAGCAAAAATCAACTGCCAGACGTTGTTGCCTGCTGAATCGCTGACACGTGAGTCGACATTTCGCTTATCAGCGCGTGTGTGTGAGTATTTTCCGTGCTGCTGGCAGGCACTTTACCTATTGCTTACTTATTTTCTCACACAAACCTGTGGGCTGCTTGGCCTAAACATCTTCTTAAGTTCATATGATTTTACCATATTTCAAGTGTCTTCTTTGTTGTGGCGTATTTCTTTATCAAAAGCAAGGGCAAGCGGTAAGGCAAGTTAAAGGCAAAACAGTAGAATTCCCACTTAAAGCTGGCAGCCAGCAAGGAAGCACTTAATGAAAACATGAAGCTTTTGACATTGATTACAGCCACAGAGCAGCGCATAGAGCTACCAACTTACCAAACTCCCCGCCCTGCTCCGCTCTGCTTCCGCCCTTAAGCATTCCCATTCATGTACTTATTTGCCTACGCAATCTGCTTAAATTCGCTTTTCTTGAAAGTAAACGCTTTAAGAAGCAATCGCTGCTCTCGCCTAACCCGTTATCGCATGCCCTTGTCCCACCACACCACAAACGTATTGATGCTCGAATTGTACCAACGATTGCCGCTTTTTAAAGTCACTTAAAGTTTCTGGCAACAATTCTTGTGCGGGCGGTGGTGCTTGCTTGTGTCTGTCTGTGCGGCCGTCTTCTCTGCCCTCTTCCACTGCTCCACAACAGCTCGTGGCAACATCACAATTCAACCCTTATCACTGACATTTCGTGCTGTTGTTTGCTTCGTGCTGCCTTGCCCTTCTGGAGTGTATGCTATTTTATTGTTGTTTATGTTGTTGTATTATTTATGAAAATCGTCGACGTTATCGGGCACTCAAATATTTACAACCAAAAGCTTACGGTTGCGATAATTAAAATTGTATCCGAAATTTACTCATTTTGTTGTCCCACTCCTCCAGCCACTTGCGACGCTCGAACGGGTGCACACGCACAAATCAAGGACCTACCGACCGACTGGCTTTAAACGCTTTCGCAGGATTTTCGTAGTCGCTGAACTCTTCATTCTGCTGCTTCTTGCGCGTGTTTCACTCAAACATTCACACATTCATATTTAAATTTAGAATCTTTTCGCTTTATTTTTAATAATTCACGCGTATCGCAGCTGGGGTAGTGAATGGGTTAATGGCAATCTCAATTCGTTTTTTTTTTTCGTTCATGGCAGGGGTAAATGAACACGAAGTTGATTTTGAGTGGCATACAAGTAAGGTGAAGTGAGGAGCGGCAGAGTCATTGGCACACAATTCTTGTGAATCGGTGGAGCTTTCTGAGGATTTCGTCGCACTCTGCCGCAATCCAACGCATTAATTGAGAAATTATGACGCTCAGCAGCTGACAATATGGTTGAGTTTGAAATTGAGAATTATTTAAGAGGTGAATAAATTTTTAATCGATCGACAGCTGAAAGGGTTTGTAGTTCTTTCTGTTGAAATAAAATATTCAGGTAACAGAGTTTTTTCAGAAGATAATTCAGTGAAATTTATTTGGTTACAAATATTACTAATTTTGCTGCTCTAAGGGCCGTGTTCTCAAGTAACCTGCAACTTTAAAGCTCACTTTATATTTAAAGATTGCATTAAAATTTATGATTGTGTCTAAAGTAAAGCATTTTATTATCGGGTTTAAATTGGTTTACAACCAAGAAACATACATAAGTCAAAAATCGCCAATAGAAATGCTTAACTTTAGACATAGCTTTATTTTTAATCCAACCTTTAAATATAAAGTGAGCTTTCAAGTTAAAAGTTACTTCAGAAAACGGTCCTAAGAATGCTCGAAATATGCCATTTATTTATGCAAACGTCGGAAAATGCACTTTCCCCCAAACCACGGACAGTAAAAAAAGAAGAAAACATAAAATTAAAAAGCACATTTGTCAACTCTAGATTTATCTTGAAACCATTTTGCTGTCTTTCGAAAGACTAATAGAAAAATTTGCTAACGAGTAGGTCTTAGCGTTATACTATGTTCAAATTGGTACTATCAAACAACACAAAAAAATTTTCCCAAAAAAATTGTGTCATATTAAATATCAACAGACTCATAAATTTAAAAATGATTGGTGCAACCGGGCATTAGACTTGTTAAAATTAAAAGAGCTTTTCATAAAACACGCTCGTTCACAATGAACATTTGGAGTTAATTTTGACAGTTGTTTGACTACAAACAAAGAAATTTAAAAAAAATATTTCAAATCAAATTTGTTGTTTGAATTTTGTTATGCAAATCTCTGCTTCATGATATCAAGGCTTAAGATTTATTTAAAGACTTAGTAACACCTAAATCATATACGCCATTTTCTCAATATCCTCTTTTATGACGAGCAGACATGTAAGCATACAATTTCGATATTTTTTGATAAATTTTGATTTTTTAATATTTTTGAGAAAATAATTTTTTTTAATATTGTGATGTCAAAAGAAAACTTGACCCTTGCTGTGTTTGATTGAAAAAGAAAGCATTCTGATACAACTCTGCTCTGAACTGGTTTTCAAACGAGTTAAATGAATTCACTGATTAAATTTTCCTACAACAGTTGCTAGGTTGAACTTGTTGTGAACGCAGTATTATTCTTTTTGTCTTGTAGCAATAAGTTTTATAAAAAGTCAATGAAATAAAAAAATATACATAATTAGAAAACGGACAAATTTCATAACGTAACTTTAACTCATTACAAAAAAAAACACCTTTATTTAAGAAAAAAATACAAATCGTCAAAGAAAATTAAACGAGTCCCTAAAAATTAAATGAAAAATAAACAATAATAATAATATAATATGTATATATATGAGTAGGTATATATTTTATTTGAAAACAAAAAACTTTAATCAAGTTTTAAAATGAAAAATATAAAAATTAATTTGTGAATTTTTTTAACCAAATCTAAAATTTAAGAATAGAAAATGAAATTATCGAAAAAAATGTACATCTTAAACAATGAAATCTAAAAGAAAAAAGAAAATTAAACATAAAAAAAATCGATTTCTTAAAAGGAAAAAATAAAAAAAGTATCCAAAAATTTTATTAGAAATATTCCTTTTAAAACAATAATAATAATAAATAATAAAAATTAAATGAAATTAGAACCATACATTTTTCTTTTCAAAACAATAAAATCTGAAAAAGAAAACAAGTAAATTAAAAAAGAAAAAACTGCGTTGCAAGAGGACTCGAAGTCGCATTTCTATAATCGCACGCCTGTGGTTTGCTCGCTCGGCCATTGCGACTGGTGCAGCGACGTCAGCTTTTGACTACGAGTGGTGAATGAGAGGGATTTTTTCTAAGAATAACAAAATTCTTTCGAACTATCTTGCCATCTGTCGTTCATTTGTTTTACGAAAGTCTTTTTACTATCTAAGCCAAAATTGCCCTGTAAAAAAAATTATTTCTAAAAAAAAATTTCAAAATAAGAGAAAAAAATTAATCAAATTAAAAAAACATATTTAAAAAAAAAAACATTTGAAATTAGGTAAAAAGATCAAATAAATTTCTAAAAATTAATCGAAATAAAAAATTATATACGAACGTGTAATAATATACAGAATTATATAAAAATTTCAGTTTTGTGGGAAAACGCAATCAAAGTTGGATCAATTCATTCAGTTGGTATACCGAAGGATAAATGTTTAGTCAACTGTAAGGCTGAACATATTCTCCTCATCAATCTCATTAATTGTATTACTTTGTCGGTTTCTGGAACTAAAGTTTCGGTGCTGCAAGAGACCAATTTTGGCGAGGCGGTCTTGTTCCACCACTGACTGGTATGAAAGTGGAAAAATAACACCCGCTTCGTGGGTGTTCTAGACAGGAGTTAGGGTATCCTTTAAAGTGTGATCGCCACTTTTTGTGTCTCTTCTACAAGTGCGAGTAGACTTGCGCATATTTGGATACTAAGTACCTGGAGTATTATCTAAATTCATCCATGCGCTCCATACTGCTAGAGTTACGTTTAGTTTTACATCTTGCGTGGTTGTGATTCATAAGGTATTCTTCAGATCACTGAAAGGTATTCAGATTACTCGGCCATTTGCAACAATCTGGCCTTACTACGGTTGTCCTTTAAAACCTTTATGTTCTTTTAAGTAATTTCCTCATCGAATTTAAAAAGATCCTTAAATTATCATTTATGGTAGCAATTCAAATAAATTGTCAGCAAATTCGGTAAATTGCATATAATAACAATTTTTCAATGCACTTCAACTCGCATCTGTATGGGAAATTGAAAATCACCATCAACATAATCACGTAATGGAATGGCAAACACAAGCAGCTGAACTAAGCAAAGTTACGAAAAGTAAGCACATGGACGGATTGCTCATTTGTCGGATTGTTCCATATGGGAATAGAACATAGGAAAGCACACACATGCAAATGAACGCCACCAGGATCACATCAGACAATAAGCAACAAAAAGGGTTCAACGATAGACAAGGCAGTCCAACTTTTTTACACGCAGATTTACACAGACTTCAGCTGATAATGAATGAAAGACACAAGCAAACGGGTGGTCAGATAAAATTAAAAAAAAAAACAAAAAAGAAAATGGGCAAACGAGGTAAAAATAGAAATGCGACGAAAGGAGTGAGTTTCAGAAGCGCTGCGGGCGGTCTTAATTTGGTCAGTGGCGACCGCGTTGACGCTTACATTTGCACTTCGCATTGTGGCTTTGCTGGCTGTGGGTACGAGCTAGGAGCAAATCGCATCTAGAAAAACCATAAATGCCTGTGTTTGTATGCAAGTGTCCCATAATGGAATGTATATGGGACGCAGGCGATGGACACTAGCATTGGGCAATGGCGAGGCGGACAGGTCAGCAAATGGATGAGCCGGTTCATGCGGTCCGGAAACGGAACTTAACGTATGTGGCTTTACAGACTGGCTTTTCATGGTGAGCGCTGGTGATGATTCGATGGGATTTGCTAGGATGAGATGATTTTTGCAGCGTACAATGCCTGAGCATATGCTACGGAAATGGCTGCGAATGACCAAAAAAAATATACAATTACCAACTAAGCAGAATTCGAATTTCAGTGGGTATGTATGTATGTAAGTGTGTGTTTTTTATTTAAATTTGCATTTGTTAGGCAAAAGTTGAAAAAGGCAATGCCGAGCAAACAGATTTTAATGCGAAATTACATTCAAAAGATCAACATATATGTAGGCGAGTATGTAAATATGCCAAACGAGCAGAGAATGGATTGCTCAGTTTTTTGCGATATTTGTTAAAGTCTTTATTTACATATGCATAAATATGTATGTATGTACATTAGACCGTACCAGAAATAAAGTTTGCCGAACGCTTTCAAATCCAACGTACAGTCAGTCAATGAAGTTTAGGTACAGCGAATTTATTACAATACGGGCAACTTATTCTCTAAATATTTATACTAAAGTTTAATGGGCTAAAAACTGCGTACTCAACTTTTTTCTAACGAGTGTAAATGAAAAGTGCAATATTTGGATGAAAATTTGCAGAATTTTCTTTAATTTTGCATATGGTTTGGAACTCTGATTTTTGGGGTTTTTGTTCCGGAATTAACCATATTTTTACAAAAAATTTGCGAAAAATAAAATAATTAAAAATCAGTTGGAAAAAATTTTTTTTTTTTTTTTAAGTACAACCCTGTATTTGAAGTATTTTTGCAAAGCAATTTCGAAAAAAAAATTTACTGAACAAATTTTATTGACATCAATTACTTCTAACTAGTAGTAATTTCTCAGATGCCAGCTCTTATCACCTTAACGAACCACCCTAATATCAGTAAATTAAAACTCTCCACATATAATTAACCTTCGGCTAGGAAGTAGCTCGAACACAATTACATTTTTATTTTTATTTTTGCCGAAAGTAGAAGTCGCCTTTTTGCATTTTTCGTCATATAAATATTCGGCTTTTACAATCGGATCTTAAAGTATGATTTATCGGTGTTTTTTGTCTCGCGGAAAACATTTTTTTTTTGTACTAAAATTGTTTGATCTAAAGTACCCTTTTCTTGTATTTACCCACCAGATCTCAGTTCTTATTACCCTACAGTGCCACTCTAATGTCAGTCCATTAAAGCTCGCCAAAAATTCTTAAAATTTTGCTAAGGAAGTTTTTCGATTACTCCAGTAGAGCCATTAAAAAAAGTATTCGAAATTCCCTGGCAGCCCTCCACGATGAACTTTTCTTTATTTGCTTGTAAGGTGGTGCGCTCTAATGTACCTACACACAAACGTATATATTAAATATTTATATATTTATAAATACATACTTGAAAAAGCACTTCCGACCAAATTGCATTATGCGGCTTAAGTGGTGTTGCCTAATGGTCACATACGCACCTTTTATCAGCTTTGAAATACATTGCGAAAAAAGTCGAAAGGATAGCGTAAAATTGCTTTCGGTTTGCTGTTAATTTGTTTTAAATTTTATTTCCGCATTGCTTCATTAACATTTCTATAACGCAAAACAAAAAAAAAAAAACTTTTTAAAAATTCATGCAACTTTTCAGACTTAAATGAAGTGCGAGCGGTATTTAACCCTTTGGTGTTGCTGTCACCTACTTACACTTGCGCGCACTCACACCCTCTTACTTGGCAGACAATTTTTTTTTATTTTTGTTTTTTTTTTTAAGTACTAAACTTTCACACATTTATGACTTTTGGCGTCAGCTGCGGTGACTGTTGCCGCCGGAGTTTTGTACGCACATGACCTTGAAAACTTAATTTGTTTGCAGTCCCGCCCACTTTCTATGCATTAACCCACAGATGCACACAATAGAAAAGAAAGTTTAGTTAACGCCCCGCCGCCGCCGTCTGTGTTGCTGCCCGTCAAAACACACCCAAGCAAGCCAAAAACTTTACTTTAAAACTTTCTTCTTCTTTCTCACCCCCGCCCCCACAACTCCTATGCTGCGCCGCTTTTACGCAAGTTTGGTAGTTAATAATAAAAATTAAAAACTTTTGCGTCAAACAAAAGGCAAAAAACTGCCGAACGAGGAAACAGATCAAAATTAAAGTTACATAAATTCCATTGCGCAGACAACAAAGTTGTGGAAAATTCTTTTATTTTTTTTTTTAAGAAAAAGTTGCAACACTTTCTGACCTAATTTTTGATTTAACAAACAAGCGAATTCTTAAACTTGGTGCGAGTTATCGTGCGCTAATCAATAAATTTCAAGTTTGTGGAAAGTGTATTTTGTTTAGCCTTTAAGGCTTAAGATTTTGTTGTGAGTGTTACATTTTAGGGACGCTAAAATTACGTAAAAAAACGCCGAGACACGTAAACTTAATTTTCGATCGTAGATTACGGATCTGTTTACCATTTTTCTACATTAGGTCATTTTCCCAAGATATTTTTATTTTAAGTTTGCAGTGCGAATGAAAAAAAATCAAACTAGAACATGGAAAATGTTAGTCATACGTACGGTGACCATCCATAATGTTTTTTGCAGGGCCATACTGTTATTCAAAGGTCTGTCCTGCGTAGCTTTTCAAAACAGGAAAACCTCAAATTGTACTGATTTTGTTCAAGTATTCTGCCTTTATCTCGCCCTTTATTGATCAAAATATATGTAAGCACTATGCCATGGACAATGGATAACTAGAAATGGGGGCCAAAAATATTTTTTCCAGGCTGGTTTTGGTTCGCTGCACGCGAAAACAATATCCACTTTTTTTCAAAGAAGTGGTTATTTTCTCCTAATTTTGAAAATTCGATATAAAATATATGTAAATCATTAAAGTAAATTTTTGACCTAAGATAATGAAAATCGAATGAGAAATGTAGACTTTATGGAGCACAGATTATATATTTTTCAAAGGTCTCACCAATACCTTTCGAGCTGTAAGTCGTTTACGCCCATTCATGAGATATTGACGAATAACTGCGGAAAATACTAAAAAACATGTTTTTCGAAAAAATCTCTATCTTTCTATGAAAAATATGGGTTTTGTTTTCGGTTGCTCAACAGAAAACTATGGAGAAATCCTCAAAAGTTTCATAAAAAGCTCGAAAAATACATCCAAATTACTAAAATTTGCAAATAGTCATCAAAAATCTTTCAATGCTCCGGAAAGTCTTGAAGTAATCTACGTAAGTCCACCGTAAAATTCAATCGGCATATGCATATATGCATAAGGAGATTAACGCATAAATCAAAAAATACCGATAAATATATATACGGATGAAACGGTTTCAATGGATACGCCGAAATTAACCTAAAAAAATCACTATGCACACGTTGTTAAACCGGTTGATAAATTATTGTTTTTTAATAGTACATACATATATCGTTTTTTCCGATACCTCATTGCTGGCTATATGGACAGTGGTATGACAAATATATTGAAAAGAATTTTGGTAAATGCCTTTGTTTCCAGTGTCTTTAAAATCCCAAAAAAAAAAAAATACCTAAAGGTCTGATATGGGTCACATGTAGAGAATTATCTTTTAACAAAATTTTTATTACTAATTCCAAAAAGATATTTAATCTACAAATTCAACAATATCCCTATAAGAAATATTTCGTCACCTAAGGGTGAAAAGGTGATATCGATATTCTTCGATAATTTACCGCTAACTTGTATCGACAATTAGATCAGAAATATATCGATATCTATAAATATGTAAGCCAGTTTCTATTTTGATAACTATAAATAGATCTACATAAAGAAAGACATCACTGCTACCAGTAAATCGTTTCTGCCCTCAGCTCAGCACAATACCACATACATATATGCAGCGTCAAAAAGCAACATTGATCGCTTGACCAGATGTCTAGTTTCGGCAGGTGGCCTATTAGCCTATATTGGCACGTCAAAATAACGGTAATAACTGGAAGCCCCTTCATAGGTAGATGTGCGAGTAATCAGTATTTTTTTAGGTAGCAAGACCTTTGACATTTCGTCAGTGTAGTTCCCACAATTTGGCATTACTGAGTATTTCTTTTATCGTTTTATGACCCACCGCAAGGAAGGGCTCAGGTCCTATCGGGGTTGAGGCAGCAGTCATTCTGTTTAGCCGGTCACTCTAGGACATATGAGGCTTTGAGCTCGACGAATGAGAGATCCAAAAATGTCGCCTAGCTAACGCTTAATATAAGGACCTTCTCACTTCGATAATTACTGCGAATGTTAATCTCAGCAAACAGACTAATGGTGTAGACTTTTGCTTGGGACAGTCTCAAAGGGCACTTCGAGGGCCATAAAAGCCATCTCTAGGTCTTAGAGCCCTCGTGTCCCTCGAAAGTAAAGGTTATCCAGGTAGCCATGCGGTATATATTGAAAATTACTACTCGTTACCTCTTATTCTCTTTTTATAACGGAGCTACACTTTTATAAAAAGAAAACATTCAAACCCATCAACAAGAAACCATTATAAGAAAAAACTCATCTTATCGAATTTAAAAAAAGTCTAATAATTGGGAATACTACACCGGCACGAAAAAAGTGGTATGTGCGTTTAACCAGACCTACCAACCGATCTAAATTTCGACCCGCTGAATCCCAATCTGAGGTCCGTTGGACTCTTACACCCTCACAATTTCGCGTAAATTGCCAAAATTGCGAATTGTTTGCCTTTTTTACAATTTTTGCAATTAAATCTAAATTTAGGAGGTGTACTAGTCAAACCGACCTCAGATTCGCATTCAGTGGGTTGAAGTACATGCCGTTAGGTGGATCTGGTTAAAATCACATACTACTTTTTTTGTGTGGCGGTATTATTCTTAAGTAGGACATAAGAGCTGTCAAGACGACTGCGCCCTTTGTGTCAGTACCTTGCACTGTTTACAGGTAGACCTGTCCACCTACCTAGACAGTTCCTTGCAAATTTGGTGCACCCACGGCTCGTGAAAGATTAAGATTAAGATTTTTGGAAAGAAATAAAGAAATCGGTGAGTTGATAAAATTTATTGATTCAATAAAAAGGTGCATATTAATTGGCAAACACAAAGTGAGTAACTCCACTTATTTTAAGTTTTGATTATACAGACTAAACCAACATTTGCCTTATTTTGTAAAGCACTTGAAAACAAGTGACTCTCAAAAGTACATCTGTGTTGTTACTTATGCAAATTGAAATACTTAATTTTCCACATACTCACTCCCACCAAACTCCATCCAAACACACACATGTACGCACATACATATGTATGTATGCCCGCAATCACATACGTTTCACGTACCTCACTTAAGACGCATAAATCTCATACATATGCAATTTACGAGCTGCCTTGTGCGACAACGCCGCGAAAATAGCGGCAATAGCGACGACTAAAGAGCCTATTTGGAAAATTATTGTCTGGAAATTAAAAGTAAAAAGGTACTAAGTAAAAGTGGAAAAGTGAAAAAGAATAAATAAGCGTGCGTGAAATAAAACGCAATAATAATAATAAAGTGTTTGTATGTATGTATGTGTGCAGCTTAAAAAGGCTCTACTGGGCGTATACGGAAAATCAAAGTGCCGCACACATGCGTTGTTCGTAGCACATTTCAAGGCGCAATGAGAAAGAATGCATATTAATTTAAGTACTACCGCAACATGTGTAGCTTAAAACACACACACACACACGCACACACTCACACGCTCTCGGATAAGACGCTAAAAGTAAATGTATATGTGTGTGTGTGTGTGTGTGTGTGTGTGTGTGTGTGTGTG
>NW_016157853.1:0-13956 GCF_001687245.7 Rhagoletis zephyria | reverse complement strand
CCCGCCTACATATTTACATATCTTTGTAGCATAATTTCCTCTCTATTTTTGTTTGTTCATCAGCCTGATTTATTTTGCAACGCAAAGACAAACACAAATTACTATTTATCAAGTGGGACCTTGGAGTGGCGCATAAGTTTTGCATACTTCACATGGCGTTATTTTTTGCATTCGATTTGCATTTTTCGCTGTGTAAGCAAATAACTATTTTCCACTTCACAGCGAAGCCCATAAGTTAGCGAAGTCAAAGTCAACTTTTAGTGCTGGCAAATGTGGAAGAGTGCACACAAGTGTAGTTTTGGGTAAGAATTTTAATGCAACTGCAAATAGCGTAAACATATATGCACATAAGTGTGTACATAAATATATACGTATGTACATTAGACCAAGTAAAAAAAAAAATGCGAGCGGACCCTAACTAAATTTTAGTATTTGATATAGTGATATGATAATTCTAAGAAGTCGCGCATCTATTTATTTTTCCATAGGAATAAAACGTAAAAAAATTAGTTATGCTCTTTTGAGGTCAACATAGTTTTCGAGGATCAATCAAAACACTCGAAACTATAAGAATACGTTTATTATATGCCATTTATATATTATGTAGACTCAATTTAAGTCAAATCTAGTAATTTCAAAAAAAAAAATCAATTTCCTCGAGGAGGAATTTTTCTTTGTTCAAAAATCAATAAAATTCTTCTTAGGAAGTTTTTTAATTATTGCAATAGAATCCGCTGAATCCATCGTTGTCTGATTTTCGTGAAATTTACGAAAATGCGATCACTGAATCCGAATCGCTACGAAGGTATGCATTCAAAGTATATGTAATGCATATATACATATATACATGTAATATACATATTATGTATTAGCATTCTCCTCCAAATAAAAGTAACTGGATCAGTGAGTTCGACAACCGTACAATTCCTAAAAGCAGTTTTTCGTTGCTTAGATGAAAAACAATACGAGTTGCCGACATGCAAGATTTTTCTCTCATTTCAACGTACTAAATAATGAAAATAATAATTGTGAATATAATATTAGAACAAGGTGTACACATTCATTTGTCGCCTAGTGTATATAAAAATTCATATTAGTATTTATCAAATGTATCTACTTTCCGCAAATTAAATACAATTTGAAAATTAAATTTTTCATCACTGTTGGGTTATCAGCTCTAAAATACGCACTCAGACAAACAGCTGCTTGCTATTGGCTCAATAAACACACCCCAAAATCCAAATTTATCATACCCTGCAGGGTTGCATGAAAAAATTCATTCAATTAGCACTCGATTAAGCACTAATAGAGCAATTAATAATTTACATTTTGTATGCTAATTTTTATATTAACTTCAGCCGAAGTACATAACTCGGTGAACAAATTTTACTTAACAAAGTAATACTTTAGATATGCTAAAACTGTTGATTTTCTACATTGCAATCCCTTGCTGGGCTTTTATGTAATTCTTTTTGCTTTGAAAATGCAACTCGAAACGGTAAAAATTATTCAAAAACATGTGAAGAATCTGATTTTTTTTCTCAGTAGCCGTATAGTCAGTCACATAAAATTTCTTTAAACCAAAAATTACAAATGGCTCTAAAATTTTGAAATTATATTTAACTCTGTTTTCCATTCAAAAACATATGTACATAAATTAATTTCTTTAATTTTCACTTAGCTAGCTTAAAACTATATGTATATACCAAAAATATAATTAAGTAAATACTTTTCACGCACACAAATGATATATATTTACTTTCAGAAAGCATTTTTCTTTACCCCCAACCAGCCAACTGCGAATGTGAATCCCAAAGCAACAACAACTAAAGCAGCACTGAAGCAGACATAAGTAAATCATACAAGCGTCACTCCTCTCAACAAATGGAAAATCTGTTAATTCCATTTTACTAATTAAATGCATAAACAAAATCACGGAAATGGCAAAAGAGAAAATCACAGAAATCTTTCACACTCAATGATTTGTTGGTTGCCGATGAGGCTGCCTGCTGACGCTGTTGTCGGAATGCATTAATTGTTTTTATATGTTTTTCTTGCTATTGTTGCTGTTGTTATTGTTTTTACATAATAAGCACTCAATGCGCAAAACAAGAAATTCTCATTAACAATAAAACGCAATGACAAAAACAATTCAACATTTTAGCGCCTTAAGCAACGCCAGCCGAGGCCTAAGAGTGGTGAGTAACAGGGTAGCTGAGTAGCTGAATAGCCGAGCAGCTGTGTAGCAGGGAGTGAGGCACTTCCAGAAGGCTGTGCGTATGAGTGCGTTCGCACATTTTTAATTGCCAACAATTGTCGCACGACAAAGGCGCCGACCGCTGGCCAAATGTGTAGTAGTGGAGCAAGCAATCAGCCAACGACCAATTCCATTGTCCATCGACGAGGTTTTTTTTTCAATATGTTTCTGGCCCATCTTGGCCCATGTTGCTGGTGTTTGTTGTCTCTTCGCGCCGCTATTCCCTGGTTTTTGTTTTTATTGTAATCTGACGCTGACCATTCAGGCATTGCCGCCTTGTCACAATTTATAGCATACATTTCAGCGCTTTGGTATGGGCTCGCGCGACTTATGTAACTTCTACTCACTTACTTTACTTTCTTTCTCTGCTCCCCTTTCTTGTTTGCCCCTTTTCACACTCACATTTCATTTTTATTTTAGTGATTTTTTTTTTTTGTTTACCCATTTTCTTTTGTTTTTGCAACAGCAAGTGCCTTGGGTAACAGCCTGTCGTCTGTCCGGTCGACAGCCACGCCAATGCCGATGTTTGCCAGCCTGGAAGCGCAAATTAAAATGTTCACCACCAGTAGCGCCAAATGGCGGCCAGTCGCCAGCCTTTCATCGCCGTCTCTTCCCTTCTGCAAAACGCCTTACGTTCGTTGCTTGAATGCTTTTAATAATAATTATATTTTTGCATAATTGTTTTTGTTGTATTTACTTAGTAGTATTGTATGTGTGAAGTGTTGTGCTGGCAAGCGGTAGCTCTTCTTCAGCACTTTCTTTGGGTCCATGGTGTAAAATATGGCGCGTTGTTGTTGTGCCCAACGCGTAATCATTTAAATCATTGTCGCGACCATAAAATTTTCGTCCTCTAACAAGAACAGCAACAACAAGCAACAACGAAAGCAATCTAAATTATGTTCCATAATGAATTCCAGCGTTAATTACTTTAATTTCGTGGCGCCTCCTCAATGAAGGAAATTGTAGAAATACTCGAAGAAATAACTGCAGCCAAATGAAGTGATGAGTGGTGGACGGAAGTGGTGGGTATGATAGAGGGGAGTCATGCATGCAATAGTTGGTAGTGAGTGGAGGATGAGTAGGAATGCATGATATCACTTGAGGCTGAATAGAGCAAAATAGGAAAAATTTGGAATCTTAAACAATAGCCTACTGGCGAACTAAAATATATATAAATATAGTCCTTCACCTGGGATGCTAACCTGACTTTGCTTCCTTCTTCTTTCGCCAATCTAAACTGAGAGCTGTGAGTAAAATGGTAATTGAACAAAGATTTAATCCCATATTCTCTCGAAGCAACATTTCTAGGTGGCCTGTATTGATTTTCAACAACTCAACTTAACCAGAATTCTGAATAGTTAATTGTTGACCCTTCAAAATATAAAAATAAAAATTTGTTTCTATTAAATAGTTGGAAAATAGATGGTGATGAGTTTCGCCTCTCAGAAAATTGTTTGCCTATCAAAATTCCTACCAAAAGAGCTCGGAACCCCCCGACCCTAATTTTGAGCGACTAATACTTTTAATTTAAACCCTAAGATTTTAGGTCATTGCGAATTAATGGAGGTTCATTAAGAATTTAACCGGCCAACGGTCTGTCACCTAGAATATATCGAAGTCTCGCTTTCACTCGTAAGACATAACAAACATCGCCGTTGAAATGCAAAAAGACGCAACTTATAAAAGAATTAAAAATTCAGTTTTTGATTTATATGATGGATTTGATCGAATCATAACTCCCCACATTGTGTTATGAAAAAAAAAAACATATCAGTCACAACTTTTTCCACATCAGTGACGATATTTGTTACCTCATTTTGCATTGCAGGCGTTCACGTTCGCTCAGGATTCGTTAAACTGACGTGAGTCTCATCCGTACAGAAGTGCACCACAGGTGGTCAGTGACGCTCCCACCCGATCTATATCTGGTGAAATTATATGAAGAACGGGTATTCTCGCCAAGTTTTCTGCCATGCGGCTTTTCGCCCTTTCACTGTGCCTTGGTACCCATATAAGTCTAACTTAAAAATACTCCGACGAAATTTGAATGCAAATTAGGCACAACCTGGGCAATTGGAACGCATCGCAATGCTACGCTTCCAAGGCAGATTCTTCTCTGTAACTGATTCAAAACCAATTTCTGACCCTGTAAGAAAGCTTCAGGCAAACATCCCCAAATTGGGAAGACTTTCGTTGGAGATTCTGTACTTTGAAGTGAATAAGCCGATTTCATCTTACTACGATTTACACCGATGCCGCTATTAGTGACTCACTTAGTGCAAGTAGACGCTAGTACCCCACTCAGTCTGAACAACAGTTCTGTCGCATAGGCAATTGTATGCAGCCGGTCTCCAAAGAGGGCTAGACGATCTGGAAGAACCCCGCTTTTTATGTGGAAGTCAATAAATCTCTCCAACGTTTTCTGTAAAAGCGATCTAAATACCATTGTCTTTACGAAAAATCCTACAATGTGTTTCTGTGGATAACCGAATCCAGTGCATTCGAGGACAGGACCGAGAGTATGTTTCAATGACCATTTTAAAAGCAGCAGACTATTGGATATAAGTTGCACAGCTTGATAAAGATTTTGATATTTACGTACTGCCTAAAATAAAATTAAGGTGTCAGTGAGTTAAATTTGTTTTCAACAGATAGACAACAGTGCAACCCCACAAAAATTTTTTTAGTCAACAAATTTCAACTTTGTAGAAAAATTCAAGAAATGTTTAAAACAACAACAACCTTTTTTTTATAATTTTTTGAAAAATTGTAAGTATATATCCGTTTTTATAGTCGCTTAGATTCTAGCTTAATTGCAAGTTTCAAGTGGCTAAGAACTCGCATTGATTTTTGATAGTTTTTTACTAACATTTCGGTGACTTTTACGTATGGGGGAAGAAAATTCCTAGTAAAAAAAAAATATTCCGACGAACTGATAACCTCCTCCATTTTGGAAGTCGGTTGAAAAGTAAACAAAAATTAAAAAAAAATTAAAGTAAAAAAAATTTAAATCAACGCGTATTCTCAGCCACTTGAAACTTGTTTCTCGTTAAGCTAGATTTTAAACTGCATACTTATAGTTTTTAAAAAAATGTAAAAAAAAATTTTAACATTTTACTGAATTTTTCAAATTTTTCTACAATGTTTGAAATTTGGACTTACATGGTTTTTGTTAGATAATGAGCTGTATTTTTATAAAAAAAAACATAAATATTAAACAAACAAAAGAAAAAAACTAAAACCGGTCAAAATTTCGTGTCCTAAAATCTTTTACCCAAAAAACGTTCAAGGTCCGAAAATGTTTGTACACTTTTGCTCTTAAAAAGGCAGTGTGCTGATTTTAGAAATTCAATATGGCGGCTTCAGTAGAAGTGATGCAATTCATCAAACTCACGAACCGACAAATAATATCATTAATAAAATTTACAAAACCTAAAAAATGAAATAAAAACATACTTTTTTAAGCATTATTGGGGTCGCTGAATACAAATCTGGTGTCGGATTTCAAAAACTTAAAATGGCGGATCCAAGATGGAGGAAGGTTCTATAGTTCAACATTTTTGCTCGAAACTTGATACTCTGAGGGTTTACGGGGTTTCTGGACTCAAATCTGTTATCAAATTTAAAAATGGCATATCCAATATGGAGGCCATTTTTTAAATTCAGCAGATATGCTCTAAACTTAAGACTCGGGGCTTTTCGGGCTTGCTGAACTCAAATCTGGTGGCAGATTTTAAAAATTCCTGATGAGCTATCCATAGTGGATCTACCATTTATAACGGAAAAGTTAAAATCGAACGTACGGACATGGCGTATGAGTTATTCAGATGAGATGAGAAAGTTACTCATACGCCGTGTACGTACATTCGATTTTAGCTTTTCCGTGATAAATTTTAGATCAAATGTAGATTCGCTATTTAGAATCTTTAAAATCTGACACGCGACTTGAGTTCAGCAGCCTCGAAAAGCCCCGAGTCTCAACTTGCTCTTTATTATACTAAAATTTATTGGGCTACAAAATTACATACTCAAAAAAAATATAAAAAAAATAAAAAAAAATTGTTAATTTTTAATGTACTCATTTTACTCAACTTCAGGTAAAAAAAAATCATAACTCAAATTATTGTAGAGTGCACCCTATAATACTATACTTTAATAATGCGCAATACTCAGGGCTACGCCATTGTGATTTTTTTCACATTTTTTTGAGATGGCATGTTTTCAAAAACTCCTTTTTTATCAAATGTGTATGTGAAAAATATTCAAGAAAAAAAAAATTTTTTTAAAGAATTTTAATTTGTGTATGTGTGATTTTTTCAAATTTTTTCCTCTCCCCGTTCACGATATATTTGGAAAATTATTAAATCGGTTTGTTTTTGTTTTTGTGCCGTAAAGTTTTTAAAAATGTATTAATCAAGCTCAAATTTCATATTTATTTATTATTTATGTTTGTGCATCAACCCTAAAAATTTGAAATAAATCAAACACATGAAGTGTGAACCCCGTCCGTGTTTGTATGGAACACCCCATATATATATCGTCGTTTAGAGTTCAAAACCGCGTATGTGAGATTGCTAAATTATTTTCTAGAGAGTAAAAACACTAATATTTCAAAATGGTTATCTTTTTTGTAAAGCAATCTCATTGNCCCTAAAAATTTGAAATAAATCAAACACATGAAGTGTGAACCCCGTCCGTGTTTGTATGGAACACCCCATATATATATCGTCGTTTAGAGTTCAAAACCGCGTATGTGAGATTGCTAAATTATTTTCTAGAGAGTAAAAACACTAATATTTCAAAATGGTTATCTTTTTTGTAAAGCAATCTCATTGCTGGCTAGTATATTTCAGGACGAATGGATAGGGATTGAGCCAAGAGCTTGTGTGAGCATATCCAATTTTTGGCAGCCAATGTCAGTTACGCGGTTTTGCAGAATGACGATACGCGGTTTTGTACTTTAAACGACGATATATAGGTATGTATGCATCTGTTTACTCTACCTGCAATCAAAAAATTATTTTAAAAAGAAAATGTTTCTCTGGGATATTAGCCACGAGTGTAAAGAAATAGTACAACTTTCTATTCGAAGAATTATGCAACTGAAACTATGACTGCTCCACCGTTCAACATATGCTTAAGTAAAATTATTGCATTCCACATATGTGTTTACACATGTACATATTTACACTAAACCGACCAACGCTCAGGCGATTTATGCTGCTAAAATGTACCATTTTCTAAACACTTGCATTCAAACACACACTCAAACAAGCACACATACATACATACATACATATATACGTGAATGCATGTGCATTGGAATGTAACAAAACACCAAATAAGACCAAAGCAGCACAAATATATGCACTTCAACTCGCATAAATAACAACACACACACACACACCCACATTTTGGTAAATTCCCGATATTTTTATTTTTCTCATTTTACGTTTCGGAGTATTGCGAATGGCAATAAATTAATTCCAACCATTGCACAGGACATCCTACCGAAGTTTATAAGCATTTCTGCCATTGCTGCCACAGTACACATGCAACAACAATTCAAGCATGCATACACTAACACACATCCATACATGCATACACATCTACGGCCTTTAAAGCTCCATTTTGGTCGTTCCACCTCACTGCCTGCCTGCCTGCCTGCGGCTGTGCGCTGAACTGTGTTGCGTTGAGCTGTGCCGAGTTGCGCTTCGTTGCTGCTGCTCTTGCACATTGCAGTCGTCATTTGTTATTGCTGCAATGCGAATTGTGCTCGTAATGTTGTTGCAACATACATAAATTGTTGCTGTTGCTTACAAAATGGTTGCCATTACACTGCAACAGTTGTTGTTTCAAGGTATATATATTATTGTTGCTCGACATATTGTTGGTGTTGTTGTTGTGGTATGAGCATATACGAGTATAGTAAAACTTCAATTGAGGGCAATAGCAACAGCGCACTGGCCGGTAGTGGGGTCGTCGTCGAACAAAGCGAACGAAATTAAAATGAAAGTGTGCAAAAGTGTGTACAGGGGCGCCAGTGACCCTTTATTTTTGAGAGGGATTCTTTAGTGATTAGAGTGGTGTGATATCTGACAAAGAAGGCATATACCCTGCAACACTAATCCTATTTTTAATGCGTAAACACTAATTATTAGTCGAATCGCCTATTATATATTTAGCACTGCTTTTTTTAAGTTTCGGAGCACCGATCGTTAAAAAATATGCTATATGTTATTATTTTAATAGTAGTAAATTAAAATAAAATATTAGTAAAAAAAAACCAATTATTATGCGGTTATGTTATTGTTCAAATCAGACCTGTTAAATAATGATTAATAAACATAAAGATTATTAATTAAAGCATGTTTTTTCCGGGTAACCGTTTAATGATTAAATACCATTATTTGCAACTTTTTAATGATTAATAATTAATTACTTTCAAAAAAATCAATTAATTTTAACTACATGATTATTTTGTTATTTTTTTTTGATTAATTGGTAAGCGGATAAGTGAGAAGTCTAATTGAACTATTTTTTATATGATTATTAACGATGGATGTCAAATGAAAGAGCTTCAAGAAATACTTAGTTTGACAATTTAAAACATTTTTGATGTGTTTGAAGGTTGCCCCAGTTGAAAGGGCTAAACTAAAATTATTTAATAAGCTAAATGAATTACTAACCGATGGTTATCAATGAAAATGGGTTTAAAATTCTTTATTTAAGAACTACATTTAGGAGGATTGCCACGTGCTTAAAAAATAAATTTCCACTTAATTCATCAGTTACATGAAATATTTATAACAATGTCAGACGAAAAATAGTTAAGGAAATTTTAGTTAGAAAATAATTTTTAAGAGGGTTGCCGCCTGTTTTGAAAGTGGTATTTCGTTTAATTATACATAAGTTAAATTAAATTTTAAAATATGGTTATCAAAAGAATGAGTGTTAAGAAATCTTTAAGCAGAACATTTGTTGTTGTTTTTTTTTGTTTAAAAAATTAAGTTCAAATTATTTAAATTAAGTTAAATGGATTGTCAAAAGATGCGTATCAGTCGAAATGGGTTTGAAAGTAATTTATTTCTAAACTGTATTTAGGAGAGTTGCCATGTGCTTAAAACAATTAAATTCAACTTAATTCATCAATTAATCGAAATATGTATAACAATGCCAGGCGAAAAATTTTAGTTTGGAAATACTCTTAAAGGGGTTGCCACCTGTTTGAAAAGTCGAATTTGTTTTACTTATACGAAAATTACATAAATGAAATATCGAAATATTGGTGTCTAACGAAAGAATTTTAAGAATACTATAGGCTGGTAATATTTTTAATTAGAGTTACCATCTATTTTTTTTGCATCTGCACCGTTATTTCGAATTTCCAAAATGAGAAGTCAAATTAAGGAACAGGGAGTCTACATAGATGTGCACAAGTTTAATTTTTTGAAGTTACAGGGAGATTTGAAATTTGTTGAAATGAAAACTGACACCATGCAAGACCTCTCATCACTGAGAAATGGCTTAGATTAGTCATTAGGAATATTTTGAGAGGTTTTTGAATAGGGGCTCACCTGTTTAAAAAATTTAATTAAATGTTGGCGTTTTGACGCCATGCGAGTTCACTGGTAAACTGTATTAGTCGAATCGAGTTTTCGCTACTTCTTATCAAATTTGATTTCAGCATTGCACAATCTTCAGTGTCATTTTACATTTTCTCTTAAGCAAATTTGACAAGAGATGACGGAAATTTTTCCATATATTGCGCTTTTTACATAATGACCTGTGATTTTAATTTCGCAACAATTTCTACTTAGCAGAAATACAATTCTCAAATGGTGCGTAAAAAATTTATTAGAAGTCGCTTATGACTAGTATCCCTACCATTTTTTTATCAAAACTATCACAAAGGACCCTTGACGGTGTGTTCTAAAGTCACACTATCTACAAATAAATCGAACAAATTTTTTGGATCCTTTAAACGGTGGGCCGAAGTACCAAAAGTGTTCCACCACCTCCTCCTCCTCTTCAACGTGGGAAGGACAAATCGGGATGTGATGTGTGCCTATGGACAATAATGCTGATGCAAAGGCAGAGGGTGTTAAAATCCCTCCTTACAAATGCGCAACTCAGCCAATCTCTGAGGCATTCCAACGTTAAAGAAATATTGCTAAAGCGGTTTGAAGCTTTTAGTGATAGTATTTATAACCTAGCAATCTTTAGTGATTGTAGTATGTAAACAAACTTCTGCTTCTAGCATATGAGGATGAATGTCATTCAGACCGTTTGACTAAAGGGTATCAATACCACTGAAATATTTTTAAACGAAGACCTTTTCGAAGGACGATTTTGCTTATTGTACTCCCTTTGTTTGCGGCGGTAAATTTATCAGTCCATCTCAGCCCGGTTTAAAACTTTCTTTGCGCCACGCTTAAAATTCTGTAGTTCCTTTTCCCCAGGAAGGGGGATATGGCTTAGTGATGCAGCTTACCCGTTACATTAACCCTCTCATCCCCTAGCTACTGAGATCAAATTCAAGGTGAACCAGCAGCGAGTTCTGAAGCCCCTCTAATATGAAAGCTTTCAATTCAGAAGAATTGGGAAGATGGTCAAAATAAACGCTACTATTTTACTAAATTGGCTTGATCCACGAAACTGTGGGAAGGTTGAAACTTTGGACCATTAACGTTTAACGAATACATATAATAATACATATAATTTTTTTTTCGATTTGAAATCTCTTTTTTTTAAACACAACTAACCCTGTTGCAACAAATTTCGAATAAATGTTTTCAAAACGGAACCAGTTTTTAATCGTTACTTTTAGGCATAAGCTCATTCCTCGGAAACCTCCAAATACCCCTCTTCAGCACACCGCCACTGCCACTGTCCACTCGAAATATGGCGGTTGTTGCACTTACGAGTACTCGAGAATCCCTACCCTGTTATGAAACCTTATAAAAGGAGAGCTGTATGCGCAATAAAATTCAAACTTCCAATGCAGCAACAATAAAACCCTACAAAAAATAAAGCCAAAAAAATATGGAAGGAAAGAAAAAAAAGCGAACGACTCCGAGGAGCGACCAGCAGCAGGCAGCCTGCATTCACTGGCACCAGCATTTGCCAGCTAACAAATACTGCATACCAACCACTAACTACTTGGATGAGCATGCTGGCAGCCGTAAAAGTAGGAGCTCCCGTCAGCCAAAACAGCCGCCAGTGAAGTGAAGCATTGCATTCCAACCAGCAGACGCGCCAAGAGGCAACCGAACCGGCAAGAGTGAGGGGCTGCGAGTTCAACTCACGAGTGCACCACCAACACACTGGCAAGACGTAAGAAAGGCGGGTCCATTTCCACGGCAACGATAAAATACAATGGAATTGTGGTATTCGGTGCGAACAAAAGAAGGACGGGGACTGGAGACACTGCTCTAGAGAGACAGGCAAGCCGAGTTGTTGGAGTAAGTGCAACAAAAGCTTGCAAGTGAATTTTTCTTTTTTTCGTTTCTTTGCTTTGCTGGTTCTTTTCTTTCCATTTTTTTTATTTTATTTTTGGCAAATTCATTTTGTGCGTTTTTTGGCTATGCCAGGCACGTTGCCATCTTTTTCTAAAAATTTATTTTTACTATTTTTTCAATGTCTGCTGTTGGTTTTTTATTTTTTCTTCTCTTTTGTGAAAATAAATGCAAACACGTGTAAGGAAAATGGTGGCGATGTAGGAGCTGCTGTGGTTCCAGTTCAGCACAGTGTTGTCCAAAATGTGGGTGAAGTATTGTAACTGCATTAGGGGGCATTGGAAATTTCCGTTTCTTGAAAACTTGGCATGCTGAGTGGCTATTCGTGCTGGAAGTTATATGATGTACTTGAACTTATAAAAATTGAGAATGGAGAGGGAAATTGAGTGCAAAATATGCAAGCGATATCTTCTTTTGTAGTTACAACGAAGCATTTTCTGGAATTTAATTAGGAAAATTGCAATAGCGGAAATCAATAACGCTAATAGTATTTTTTTTTACTTTTCTCATATCTAGGGGTGCAGACAATTGCAACCGAATTCGATTTGTCCACAAATTGAGCGTTCATGTAATGCCTCTTAGTTAAACATTATTTTCAAACCCACCCGGAAATATAGCATTCAGAGATCGAACTAGGAAAATAAAATATTTTGCGCTTCAGCCAAATATTTCGCCAAGGTTCCGTTCTAATTTGTATTGCGCGTCTTGATATTGTCCCACAAATCGAGGGGTCAGTTGCTTAGCACCGCCTTTGAAGAGCAAAAGGTTTTTTATTTGAAGTTTTCTTGTGGACAATAAGCGACAAGACAATAAGAAAAACCAAAACTATCAAAAACTATCGATGGTATTGCGAACTATCGATGGTGGTACGATAGTCAAAACCATCGACAGTATCGATACTGCCATAGATAGTTTCAGACCACTAACGGAAAGGATACTATAAAGTAGTACAAACGAAGAAGAGCCACTGGACAAACAAGGCTTATTTAAGCTGACTTGCGAGTGTCAAGATAGTTACATAAGACAAACAGGGCGCAAGATAAAAACAAGATATCGGAACATATACGGAACTACAACAAAACAATGCTATAGCCATCTACCGCACCGGAATCTAACTTCGCTAACCAAGTGACAGAAAACAAATGTACGCCAATGAAAATACAGTGGCGGTCAAAAACGGATGAATGGTGTTTCATTTTTAATATTTACAACATTTTTCAAGATGAAATTTTTTTGATTTTTTTATAAAAACATGGTTCATGCTTTAACAAATATTATAAAAATCACATTTTCTAATTTTGTACAGAACTAAGAACAATTCCACAAACTTTTATATAAATTTAGAGCTTTTTTTTATAAGCTTGTTAAATGCATACCCAAATAATTTCTAAAAATTCTGGTTAAAAAGCTCAAAATTTAGATAAAAAATTTTCTAAGCTCTGTATAAAGTTTGAAAATGTGATTTATATAGTTTCTGTTAAAGCAAGAACCAGGTTTTTATAAAGAAATATCAAAAAAAATTTAGCTTGAAAAATATTGTAAATATTAAAAACGAAACACCATTTATCCATTTTTGACGCCCACTGTAAATGCTTCCCGATTTTTCAGATTTTTTCTCCGGATTATTCAAGACTTTTTGGCGTTCATCGTGTTTTATTTTTTGAGATATTTTCACTATTTCTGGCTTATTTACGAAATTTTTTCGGGCCCTTTCCGGAACCCATAAGATTTTTCAAGAAAGGTCAGGTCTAAAAGTGAATTTATATCTTAATTATAATAATAGATTGGCGCTTACACATATGTATGTATGTGTTTAGCCGAGCTTCTGCTCCGATTTTTGCCATTAGCTGCCAGGGTGACCGCAATTAGAAACAACTTTTTCTTTTATTTTTGATGTTAGCCAGAAACTCGGCTCGATCCCAGACTCTGTGGAACGGGGTAGTACTGCTAACCACTCCACCACAGCGGTGATTATATCTTAACTTTCCTAAAAAACTAGTTGGTACTTTTCTTGCTCGAAACTAAACTTTTTTCTTTTGTCCTTACATAATAAATGCTTACTCACTACATACATTTTATGATTTCAATCAATTCATGGAAGAGTCTTATTCATATTAGTAAGCTTAACAATGCTGTTGCAAAGTTCCGTATAAATGAAACACAGTGTTACTCGCTTGCTGG
>NW_016157852.1:164424-194595 GCF_001687245.7 Rhagoletis zephyria | reverse complement strand
CTATTACCAAGGGATTTGAGAAAAATTTGATTTTCGACCCGCCCTAGTAGACGTGTTCAAATCATTGCTGCTTTATTAATCGGTTCCTTTGCGTTTGCCACCGTTTAAATAACTTTAAACAAGTTACAATCCAACAAACTATCGTTCCGGGTTCTGTCAGTATTAAGTTCCTGCATCACCTTTTGAATATTAATCTATATATATAAAAGAGGATGTATGTATGTATGTATGTGTCTATGCAGCTTATAGACTCCGAAACCACTCAGCGGATTTTGTTAAAATTTCCAGGATAGCTTCATAGAAATCCGGAGAGTGTTCCTGTGAAGTTTGGCTATTTTTGAAAGAGTTGCCACCTGTCATAAAAATAAAATTTATTTAAATATGCAAGTAAGATATTTAAGAAAATTTACATCAAAAAATATTTTAATTAGTGTTGCCACCTGGTAAAAAATTGAAAAATAATGAATAATGCAATTCACACCAAATATTACAATATGCGTATCAAACGGAAGGTATTGGAGAAAGATTTACATAATTTTCAGTAGAGTTGCCACCTCTTTCAAAAAAAGTTAAGTGACATAAATGTGTGTATTAAAAAGTATTTCGCAGGATACGTATCAAACGGGAGCTATTGGGAAATGTTTCAGTTAAGACCAATTATCGTATAGAGTGTCCACATACTTAAGAAAATAAAATCGGATAATATTTTTAAGAAATACCAAAGATTTAGAGTGTGATAAACTTCAAAGTCTGTCAAACCGAGAGCTTACCAGAAAGAAAACGCCGAATCCAAATTTTTAAATCTATATGTCAACATATGTATGTATGTTAATGCCAGAGTTGTGTAAATTTTCACCAGGTTGCAGTTTAAAAACGGAATTTGTTTAATAGTTAAAAACCAAAAAGTGCTCAATATTAATGCAAAACTTTTGTTTCTTATTGAACAAGGCTTAAAAAAATATAATAAAATTTGCAATAAAAAATGTTGTAAAATTTTTTCCTAATGCGCATACGAGATTTTGCTTGCATAATTTTCCTAAATTTGGGTGTATAAATTTTGGTATTTTTCCACAACATTCATGAAGAGAATACCTACATAGAAAACACTTTGTTACCTAAGTTCACATAAATAAAGGGTTTAAAAATTTCAAATTATTTGTGAGGAAAGTACCTGCAGAATTATAGCATTCGTTTTTATTTTATGGTTGAAGACAGTTAAATATTGTTTACAAGAGTATATTTTGTTTCCCAAGTTTACCTAAACAATGGCTTCATAAATCTTGGGATTTTTCCACAACATTCTTGAAGAAAATACCTACGTACAAAGAATTTTTTTTTGCTAAAGTCTACCGATTTTTTTAAATTTATTGCAGGGAAAGTACCTGCAGAGAATAGCTTCTGTTTGCACACGTTTTAGCATAGATAAAATGTAAGGAAATTTAATCTTTTTAAGTGGAAGGTACCTTCGGTAAACATATTTATATTGTTTGCCTGTGTTAATAAAGGTCGCATAGCTAATACATTGGCTCATAGCAAGTGTAGACACTGCCCAAACGATAGTGAATTCTTTTTCATCTGAGATCAGTTCAACATACAGAAATTATTATTTACATTCATAAAAAAATAAAATCATGCCACCAAAGAAAGCATCAATTGGAAGAAAAACCCCCAAAACAAAAAAGTCTAATGAATACAGTGCGGCGGAAACGGAAGATCAACGAAATGTCCGACTTCAACAAAATCGAAACAGAGAGAAAAGCTCGAGAAATGTGTTGTTCAAATGGTAAAATAGTTTTGTCATCGTTAATTGAGACACCTGAAGCACTACTTAGTTACCTTTCTGGCACAACTCCTATTTCAAACCACTTTTTGAAAAACATACGCAAGTACAGCTCTTGCTTTCAAATGACTTCGTTTGGAGCAACGAAAATTGTATCTGTAGGCGGTTACATGCTAACATTCAAAGTTCAAGGCCAAATATACCACAAAATCGGTTCATTGCTCGCAGTGCCACAACAAGATGCAAATTTTCTGCAAATTTATTTCACTGGAAATGATGCACTGGAAGTAGACAAATACATGTGTTTTTCTTTGGCGTAGCAACGCGCGCCGGGTATTGCTAGTTAATAAATAAACAAATCAAATTTTTCCTATTTCGCGAAATGTATACGAATGTGGTTACAAGAACAAAATCAGCGCGCTTAGCTGTTGCCTCTCCAAACCAATCTACTGCTCAGCCGACTAAACAACAAAGAAGCGGGAGTCCATCGTCAAATAACTGGATAACACAAATTGAAGCGAAATTAGACATGCAAAAAGAGAGCATAATTAAAGAGCTATCTGAATGCATGCAAAAGTCAGAGGAGCGCCTTAGGCAGCAATTCAGTGAGTTGACGGCTGATTTAGCTAACCTAAAGCTGTCTGTAAAAAACATTGAAGCCCGAGTTACGAAAGCTGAGCTTGAGTGTGCACAAATCCAACAACTACGCGCCGATGTGCAAGCGATAAAAACTCAGCTGCATGATCAATCTGAGAATGCACTGATACAGCAGCTGAATTCTGATGTGCTAACACTGCGTGCGCATTTGGATGACTGCCAAAAAACTCTTATCTCGGCTGATGTTGTTATAAGAGGCGTTCCGCAAGCAAGTGAAGAGAACTTGAAAGAAACATTCTCTAAGCTGTGTCGTGTACACTCTAAAAAGTGCATGTAAAAATACTACTGAAAAGTGTTTATTTTTCAACCAGAATCTGTTCGAGTATACGCACAAGATGTTCAAGATTCGATTTTGAACATGAGTTGTTTAAAATATACACATAAATATACGCATTAAATGTTTAAAATTACAAACATTTTGAAGGTAAAAATATATTTTTTACAAATAATAAATACTAAGTGCCACGGGCGTACGCAGAAATATATTTTTGGGGGGAAAGAGTTTATACTTCTAAATATGTATATGTTCAGAAAATACTGAAAATTCGCTGTTTAAAATACTGTTATGCAAGCTTTATGTACAGAATGAACTAAAAAAATAAACTTTTTAAAGTTTCATAAATTGCATTTTATTTACATAAAATGTACAAAGAACTTAGACATTTTCAACCGGCTTCAAAAAAGGGGAGGTTGTCAGTTCTTCGGAGTATTTTTACTTCTTTTATTTATTTCACCGCATAACTTTGCACTGCGTGAACCGATTTTTTTTACCGGAAAGATAGTACCGTCGTCCCGTAATTTGGTTTAGATCCGATCAGTAAATCATGAAAAAATTAACGGTTAAAGATGCACTCAACTTTCAAAAGTAATACAACATTTTACAAAAGAATTTTAATATAAATAAATTAAATAATTTCACGAAAGTTTTACACTTTTTTATTCATTTTCGTCGATTTCTTGTTTCTCATTTTTTAATACTTCGAATAACGAAAATTTATCTGAACTTGTATTTTTATCATGTAGCTCATTTTGGTGGAACGAATTCCAAGTTAGCAAATTAAATCCTCGAATGCTTCTTAAGTACATATCAGTGATAAACTTTTTTAGGCTGTAAAGTTTAAAAAGCAACAGTAAGTGAGCATGCATTGCATATTTTTAGGACAATGTTTTCATTCGCAATTAAACTTTAAAGAGCTCTCAAGAAAAAAGAAAAATTCTTACAAAATGACGCACAAGAAATGGAAAAGAAATTTTTTTCTATCAAAATTTCTTAAATCATAATAAATTTAACCCCAAAACCCACCCCTTGTGTGCGCTACGTGATAAATTTGATATTTAAAAGTAAACAGACAATGTTTAATTTTGCACACACTAGGAGAGCAAACTGGTTACCTCTCTTTATATGCGTAAATTTAAACGAAATTTTTTTAGAGGAAATTTTAAACATTTTATGTGTAAACTATGAAAATGTGAACAATAAATGTTTAAAACTCAAAAAACAGATTTGAAATTTGTTCTACGCCACACATATGATAAGTAAAAGTAAGCAAGCAGTGTGTAAATTTGCATTCATTAAGAGAGGAAACTGGTTACCTATCTTATTATGCGCAAATTTAAACAAAAATTTTTTAGAGTGTAGTTCACATTGATGCTCCAACAGTACGTGCTGCTTTTCGCATACCAAGCAAATACAACAGCAAAACGGCAGCGATCATAATAAAGATGGGGTCAGCGAATGACCGCTCACTCTTGCTTGGTGCGGTTGCCCGTTTTCACAAGCCAGCCAAAAGATCACTTAATTTAAAAGACATTGGTTATAACATAGACGGGAGAGTGGGCATTTATGAGAGCCTCACTAAGCACAGCCGAGAAGTTATGCAGTTCGCGATGCAGCTTAAAAGGCAGAACCAAATTTCTTCTGTGTTTTCAATGCGTAGCCAAGTATATGTTCGGGTGAACCGCAAATGCAAAGCAACAAAAGTATCCAGCATAGACGATGTCCAGCAAATAGTCAGTGATCGGACTCCTACCACATTGTGGTAGATCTGCCACTTTTTTGAGCATCTACCACACAAGGTCTGAAATCTACCACATATTCGCGTTTTTGAGTAGTTTTATTTTTGATCGAGATAATTTTCTTAATTTTAAGAGCAAAAATTGTCCAACACTAAACACTAACAACAGGCAGAATGGGATAATAAAATAAACCATAAAATAGTAAATTTTCTCAATATTCAACTTTTCGGCAGGAAACGTGGTTTTATTGTGTTAAATTACAAAATATATGATTTATAAAAAAGAATTAACAGCGACAATGTTAAAAAAACGGCGATTTTTGTGAAAGTAGCAAATTTCAGTGCATCTAAAGTTTCTAAAGCGTTGTTTACTTTTACTAGAGAATTGTCAAAATCGGTAAATCCCAAATAGCGGTTTCTGGAACGTGCCACATTTGTTCGCTACATCGTAATGTGATAAAAAGAAAAGCTGGCAGCACTCCGTAAGGTTGCAGAAACTTTCAAAATATGTTCGAAAAGTATCTTGATATGGAAGGAACTGCTTTACACTCTCAAGAAAAAAAAATATTGCCAAAACTCAACGCAATTTTTAGCAACTTCAATCTTACACTTTATTATACTAAAATTAATTTTTTTTAGATTCTAATAAAAATGTTTGCAACTTAGGTGAAACCTTGCAGAATTTTTTTAATTTTTGTTCAAAGTTTGATCCAATACCTGAGATCTACCACATTTTTTTGAAATCTACCAAATTTTTTTCCAGATTCTACCACACAATTTTTTTTTGAAGTCCGATCACTGCAANAGAATTGTCAAAATCAGTAAATCCCAAATAGCGGTTTCTGGAACGTGCCACATTTGTTCGCTACATCGTAATGTGATAAAAAGAAAAGCTGGCAGCACTCCGTAAGGTTGCAGAAACTTTCAAAATATGTTCGAAAAGTATCTTGATATGGAAGGAACTGCTTTACACTCTCAAGAAAAAAAAATATTGCCAAAACTCAACGCAATTTTTAGCAACTTCAATCTTACACTTTATTATACTAAAATTAATTTTTTTTAGATTCTAATAAAAATGTTTGCAACTTAGGTGAAACCTTGCAGAATTTTTTTAATTTTTGTTCAAAGTTTGATCCAATACCTGAGATCTACCACATTTTTTTGAAATCTACCAAATTTTTTTCCAGATTCTACCACACAATTTTTTTTTGAAGTCCGATCACTGCAAATAGTAGCAATCAACACGAGTAAACAAAAGTAGCGAATACCAACTACAAGTAGAGTGAGATTAGCGTATAAACTTTAAAATGTGTGCTAATTTATACTTTAAGCGAATGTGTAATAGTATTCTTGATCGCCTAATCCTTTGCTCCCATCTTTCTTTACTTCCACTCTCAACAATCTTCCGTACTTTTGACAGATTTTATATTTATATTTTTATATTTGTTTATAGCATTTTACGTACGCACATAGATTTCTTTGTAATGCAATGTCGGCTTATTCGTTTTGATGCCTCTGAATCGTGATGGCTACGTATGTTCCAGGGACAACTCACACAGCATGATTCGTGTCTTGACTAATCAAAAGCAAGGTCTTAAAATCTGCCACATTAATGCGCAAAGTTTATTCAAAAAAATTTACGAGTTCAGATTCCTTTTTGAGGATTCTGATGTAGATGTAATATTTGTGTCGGAGACTTGGTTCTCTGCTGCGTGCAGTGATCAATTATTTTTTGTAAAAGGGTATAAGTTATATCGGGTAGATAGAATCGGGCGCGGTGGTGGTGGTGTAGCTATTTATGTCAAGAGCGGTATTTCATGCAAACTGGTTTGTGTGTCTTCGTCTCCAAGCTTGATTGCGTATATTTTTGTGGAAATATTTACAAAATTTGACAAACTGCTCGTTGGCTGTGTATACAGACCCAGCAAACACAATGATTACATGCAATTTGTGGATTTCCTTGAAAATATATCGATCGGCTATAACAAAATTATTTTGACAGGGGACTTCAATTGCGACATCCTCAGTGATATAAAATTTCCACTTATACAAAATTTGGGTATTTCCTTTGTAAACAACGCCGAACCGACTCACTTTACGTGTACTTCTAGTACTCTTTTGGATATTTTCCTGGTAAACGATACGTCTAAAGTGCTTTTATATGATCAGCTTTCAGTTCCTAACTTCTCCAAGCATGACTTGATATTCTTAACATACGACTTTCATTTTGTCAGGAACTTCACGTCTTATCCGTATCGTGATTTCAACCATATTCACTATGACCAACTCGATGCAGCCGTTAATGCTATTAACTGGAGGTTTATCTATTGTCTGACTTCTGCTGATGATCAGATCAATTTTATTCAGAACAATGTTAGAACCCTCTTTGACCAATTTGTTCCGCTTGTAACGAAGCCTGCTAGATTTAAAAGGCATCCATGGTTTAACAACAATATATAGAAATTGAAGAGAGTACTATCACACCTGAATATATAAACGTTGATGAGTTAAACCGAGAGTTTGTTAATCTGTCCTCTACCCAGAATAATGTAAGTTATTCTCGCTATATTACGAGTTCTATTTCCTTTTCTGGGTTTGGTTTTCAGTGTGCTGATGATTATGAGGTTGTCCAATCTATACTCTCAATAAAATCAAACGCCGTTGGCCTTGATGGCCTTCATCCGAAGTTTGTTAAGTGCCTGCTGCCAAAAATTCTACCATACCTTACTTACGCTTTCAACACAGTTTTAACCACGGCGGTCTTTCCAAAATGCTGGAAAGAGGCTAAAATTGTTCCTATTCAAAAACCAAATGGTGATTTTAGACCCATTGCTATTTTGCCATTTCTTTCTAAGATTCTTGAACGTATAATACATCGGCAAATAAACTCGTTCGTAAATAGAAACTGCCTGATTAGTCCGTACCAATCTGTATTCAGAACCAACAGAAGCTGTATCACTGCACTATTAAACGTCTCGGACGATATAAGACAGAACATAGATAATGATCATGTTACCATTCTTACTCTTTTAGACCACTCGAAGGCATTTGAATCTGTCGACCATACATTACTTTGTTTGAAACTTGAGAACCTGTTTAACTTTTCTAACCCAGCTATCGATCTAATTAAATCATACCTCCTTGAGAGATCCCAGGCGGTAAGTGTGGATAGTTCCATGTCTAACCTACTGCCTGTAACCAAAGGTGTTCCGTAAGGATCTATTCTTGGCCCTTTATTGTTCGTGTTATATATCAACGACCTACCCAATATTCTTAAACACAGCAACGTACATATATATGCAGATGACGTTCAAATCTATCTGAGTAGTCCATTCACCGCCACTGAAAACTGCATATGTAATCTGAACGCAGATTTGTGTCTCGTAAATGAATGGGCTAATGATAATGGATTAGTCTTGAACCCTAGAAAATCGCAGTGCATTGATATATACAAGAAAACTTTTGACCTTGACCACTACCCTAAAGTAACTTAAACAACTCTGTGATTACATTTGTTGAGACCGTCAAAAACCTTGGTGTTATATTCAATAGAACACTGACGTGGATCAATCATATTTTTACAACAATAGGCAAAGTATATGGAATGTTAAGAGAACTATGGACAACTCAACACTTCACACCTGTTAAAATAAGATTGTTGCAAAGTCTTATTTGATTCCAACCTTGCTCTACGGTTGCGAACTCTATGCAAATTGTGACAGTGTTTGTAAAAAAAACTTAATGTTGTGTACAATAATATCGCACGTTATATTTACGACATCAACCGTTACGATCACATTTCCGAATATGCTTTGAAGGTATGTACTATTTCATTAGATGATTTGTTAAAGTTTAGGTGCTTAACACTCCTACATAGGATCTTGGTAAATAAGGAACCCATAATTCTCAATGAACGATTAAAACTTACACGATCAGTGTGCTCCACACAGATACTGCACATGAAATTCAGCTCACGCATATCTGAGCGTCAATTTTTTGTTTCCACAGTCCGTCTTTGGAACATCTTACCTGTGAAGATCAGAAGTATCAAGGGCATATTGCATTTCAAAAGAGAACTATTGCGTTACTTTGCTTAATAAATTTCAAAATCTGTCATATTTCTATATCTTATTTCATATAGTTATCACCCTTGCAATCTCATCATCCCTTCCTAACTATCTTCATAATATTATCTGTATTTATATTTACTATGCCAATATTTCTTATTATCAAACACTGTAAATAAAACTTATGGTTGTTGTGTTTGAAATCTTGAATAAATAAATACAATACAATACAATGCTAGATATATTTAGTTATTTTAAAATATTTACAAACTTTAACTTCATAAGCTGCTATAGTTTGGTGGCAAATATTTCTTTGTTTTGTTTCGATTTCACACATTCCTAGGCAAACAGCTGATTTCGAAGGATATTTTCTCTCTTCCTTTTCCTCTTTCGATTCGATCGTAACGCAGAATACCTAAGTTCGATTCTTGCGGAGCGGAATACGGGAACGTAATTGAAATGCAGAATAGGGCTGAATATGGAACCAATTTTTTCGATTCAAGTTGTTGAAAAGTAATGAATATCTAAATTTCGGCTGTCCCGAAAATCCCGGGATCGAAAAAAGCCGAAAAATTACCATCCCTAGTGTACGCCCTTTTTCCAATAGCCCCAATTTTTAGTCATGACTCTGCGATTGATTCCATATATTTTGTACATACCAAATTCCAGTACTCTACCATGAACACTTGCAGAGATATGCAGTGCGAAAAATTCGGTTTGTATGGGAGGCGCCACGCCCCCTTCACTTAGCGGTATGAAACATACTTTACAACCTATTATCATACCTACCGAATATATACAAATCGGTCAAGCCGTTTCGGAGGAGTTCGACCACAAACACCGTGAAACGAAATTTTTATATATTCTATTTTTCATACAAAAATACTAAAAATGCTAAAAGCAAAAATAGTGAAAATTTTTTTAGGAGAGGCACGCCCTAATCGCCTAATTCCAGTACTCTGTCGTGAACACTGCCAGAGGTATGAAGTATGAAAAATTCTGGTTGTAAGGGAGCTGCCACGCCGCTTTTTCCAATAGCCCCAATTTTTCTTCATAACCATGGGATTGATTTCACATACATATCTCCATACCAAGTTTCAGTACTGTACCAAAAAAACTTTCAAAGTTATGCCGTATGAAAAATTCGGCTTGTATCGGAGGTGCCACGCCCCTTCTTCTAATAGCCCTAATTTTTCTCCATGATTATGCGATTGTTTTCGTATATCTCCATACCATGAACACTTTCACCATGTGCTTGATTTCATATATCTCCGTACCAAGTTTCAGTACTCTACCATGAATACTTCCAGAGATATGCTGTATGAAAAATTCGGTTTATATGGGAGTTGCCACGTCCCCTTTTCCAAAAACCACAACTTTTCTCCATGAGCATACGATTGTTTTGTTAGAGTACTCTACCATGAACACTTTCCGAGATATGCATTGTAATAAATTCGGTTTGTATGGGAGGTGCCACGCCCCCTGTACTTAGCGGTATGAAATTTACTTTACATCCGATTCGCATACCTACCATATATGCACGAAAAAATTCATAAAGAGCGGTGGAGCCGTTTAGAAGGAGTTCGACCACAAACACCTTGACACGAGATTTTTATGTAAATATTAGATAGTAAAGGCCATATATTCGTTCGCCGCTTGATTGAATGTTCTGCTAAGCATTTAACCATTTTATTAACGTCCCCTTTGGTTATGTTGTGATCTAATATCAAAAGTGACTTTTTCTTAAAATGTCTTAATTCGGTTTTGTAATGTATTCCTGAAAGGATCACAACTGATTTATTTTTATTCGAAACGAGCTGGTTTATTGTTTGCAGACCTGAGTATGTTGTGGGTTCGAAACTGGCAGTTTGTGGTGGTACAGCACACCAAGATCTTCCCTCTTTGTCCGAATAATTTCCCCGGTTTCACCTGATCTGTTGTTCTTTTCTGATCTTCACTTTCGTCTTCCGGATCGTTTTCTGGTTACTGGATTTCTTCTATATCGGAGTCATCTGGAGTTACATCATATTCGTTATTCTCCACAAACTCTTAAAATGCAAAGGCTCTCCGTCGCTATCCTCGCCTAAATCTTCTAGCATCTGGCGAACGTATTCTACTATTTCCCAGGATTCAGTGCTCTAAGCTGTCGAGGAATGAGTCATTCACCATCTTCCATTATTACTTTTGTAAATTTTGTTTCGTTGGGAAACACGCAATAAAACCCCATATCTCTTCAGTCTCCAAATTCGCACTACATAAGTAAATATCAGAGTATAAGTACTCCTTTACATACGGGCTCTTCAGGCTTGTGCAAGCGTTCAACTACATGATGTAACAAGAAACATCACAAGAATTATTTGCTTGAAAAAACACTTTTCTCACATAACTATACAAGTTTTGTACCTAAACAATCCTTTTCGCATATACATTCAAAACCTACGATCATAAAGTTGTTCTGAGAAACTCATTATTCATACAGTAAAATAACATATTTCTCAAATCTTGTTTTACATACATAAAATAAACTTATTTTTTTTTAGAAAATAACAATAAAGTCTTATCCAGATTAAAAGAAAGGTGTTAAATAGGGCTGTGCGATTATTCGATTACTCGAGCAAGTTGGTTAATCAATTATTCGGTTAATCAATTACTCGAGTAATCAAGATTTTGATTACTCAAAACGAAGATTAATCGAGTTACTGGAAATATGATTACTCAAAAAAAAATAATTTTGCTCGTTAAAAGAGTTTGCTTTGGAAAATGCTTATTTTCTTTTTTACATTCTGTATATGAAAAAAAAAATTTCGTTTTAATTTTTGAAAACAGAAACGTCGTTTTCAAAGTATCAAGGAACTACAAGGAATCCTACTGAAAGAAGTCTGATGAGGAAATGTGGTGATTTATTATTGTTGCTTTTCCACAATAAAAATTTTCATTTAAAACGGCCTCGAGCTCAATATAAATTGTTGAATATAATTGTTATAAAAGGCCAAAAAAATAACAAAAACAAATAACTTAAGGACGAGCACACCTAAAAGTTAAACATTCTAAAAATAGAATTATTAGCAAAAACCAACAATACCAACAACCACATGATCAAGTGAATTGCAGCGGAATAGCTGCGCTTGATTGTGTTGGCATAACAAAAATGAAAATAGTGGAAAAAAGCAAACGATAATTTACAAGGCGTACTTAGCACGGTGCATAGGCAACTGGCTGAGTCAGTGGGATCGTCGGTTCGAATCCTACTGAAAGAAGTCTGATGAGGAAATGTGGTGATTTCCGAAATAGCTATCACTTCTACCATTTTTTCAAATTATTGTTGCTTTTCCACAATAAATTTTCATTTAAAAAACGGCCTCGAGCTCAATATAAATTGTTGAATATAATTGTTATAAGGCCAAAAAAATAACAAAAACAAATAACTTAAGGACGAGCACACCTAAAAGTTAAACATTCTAAAAATAGAATTATTAGCAAAAACCAACAATACCAACAACCACATGATCAAGTGAATTGCAGCGGAATAGCTGCGCTTGATTGTGTTGGCATAACAAAAATGAAAATAGTGGAAAAAAGCAAACGATAATTTACAAGGCGTACTTAGCACGGTGCATAGGCAACTGGCTGAGTCAGTGGGATCGTCGGTTCGAATCCTACTGAAAGAAGTCTGATGAGGAAATGTGGTGATTTCCGAAATAGCTATCACTTCTTCCATTTTTTCAAATTATTGTTGCTTTTCCACAATAAAAATTTTCATTTAAAACGGCCTCGAGCTCAAAGGCCAAAAAAATAACAAAAACAGTATCAAGGAACTTTAACTACTTTATACATATGTAAAGAGTTGAAATGTTGATTACTCATTTTACTCGAAATGTTGATTAATCATAAAGCAAATTACTCAAATATTTTTGTTTTTGGTTAATCAAAAATCTTGATTACTCGAGTAACTGAACTTTTGAGTAATCATAACTTCTAATTAATCGAATAACTGAGTTATTTACTTCATAATTAATTAAAATTTTGAGTAATCAATTAATCGCACAGCCCTAGTGTTAAATATTCAAATTCTCATGCCATTTCCCACACTAAATATATGTGCATGCCCGGGTATGCTGCTGTTGACGTACGTATAATTTTTCTGCTTTTGACATAAAAGTTTATCAAAAACCGTTTTATGGCAATATCTGGAAGACTACATGACAGAAGGAATAATGTGGATTTTCGGACTCAGCGATTAAAAATTGTTTTTAAATGGGTATTGGATGGTTTGATTCTTGGGTAAAACATCTTTAATTATTTGAAAACCATTAATTATTTGTAAACCAGTGCTATTCCTATATCTGTATTCGTATGGAACAGTAGCTTATGTCAAAAGGCTGGCTTTAGTATAATGCGGCAGTCGCAGTATACGATTGCGAATGACTCACTGGCGCCGATCCGTTGAAGAACTTTTGGCAAATAGACGCGCAGAAATAGTTCCGATACTAGCAGTTAATATTCTTATTAAGTCTCATCAAACAATTCCTTGTCGTCTAAAGAATGAAGGAAATGCCGCATTATACTAAAGCCGGCTTCCCGACATAAGCTATTCCATACGAACACAGATATGTAGGTAATTTCCGGTGTCTCCATAATTTCCTCTTAGCTTGAATTGTTGATGAATCTATTAAATTTGTACAATTTTTTGTTGGTATTAAATGGAATATAAATTTTTTTAAGTTCGCAAACTTCCACAATCCGAGGTTTCGTGGTTTTTCATCTAAAAACAACGTACGGTGGTGTAGTGGCCTCAAATACCTCAAGACAGACCCACCAAACAATATGATGATTACAATTGCGCCAACTCCCAGCAATAAAAAAGGTAAGAAATAGTTTACGGTCACTTTTAAATATACACATATGTATGTACATACATTAGGCATACGACTCTTTTCATATAGAATATGTCTTCCGTTTCGGTATGGATGCCACGCTCAAATGTTGTAGTTGTAATTTTTAGAGCTTTACAAAAACGCCTATTGCACGAGAACTAATGAAGCGATTTCAATTAAAAAAGCGGCGTTTGAAAGATAAAATTCCGAACTTAACGCCAGATTTATTTTTGTAAGTAACCAATTAGGCTTCTGCAGTAGAAACAACGATAAATATTTGCTTATTTTGGGGTAAATTTTGAGCGTTTAAAGTGCTCTTGCAACTAAAGATTTGCAGATATAACCAGGGAAGCCAATTCGTGGGGAATTCCCCGATTTGCGGGGAATTTCAGTTTGCGTGGGGAATCTGGGAATGGACCGTTTTTTGTGGGGAATTTTGGTTTACGTGGAGAATCGGTGAATAAACTGCTTGTTTTTTTGAGAGGACTAATGTGTTGACTATTTTTTTTTTGCTTCGTTAATTCCATGAGCTAAAAAAGTTGTATAAGAAATACAACTGCAACTAAAAGAACCGATCATGCAACCCTGAAAATTATGCAAACCAACGTTGATTTTTAAGAATTTTCTTTGTCGCATTTGCTGTCATAAAACCGCAACCCCTTTGGGAAATAATTCTAAAAGGAAATTTTTTAGCCACTTTTGCACTTTATTGTACTAGAATTGAGTGGGCTACAAAACTGCATACTTAAAATCTTTCTAGGAAATTTAATTACGAAGCTGGAAATTTTACGAAAGTTTGTTGAATTTTTTAAATATTGTACAGAGTTTGAAACTTGGATCTATACGGGTTTTGTTAAAAAATGAACTAAATTAAAAAAATAACTCTACTTAAATAATAAAAAAAAATAATAATAATTATGAAAACTTGTCAAAACTAAGTGCGACTAAAATTTTTTCGACCACTGTATGTATGTAAATATTATACGTACATTTTTATACCCGAGCGCACTTGTGCACAAGGGTATATTAATTTTGTTCACATAACGGTTGTTTGTAACAGCCAAAACGGATCGAGATAGATATAGATATAGACAAATGTATACATAAATGCTCAGAATTAATAGAGAAATCGATTAAGCCATGTCTGTCTGTCCGTCCGTCTGTCCGTGTACACGATAACTCGAGCAAAAATTGAGATATCTCAACGAAATTTTGTACGTAGGTTTCCATTAATCCAAGGTAGGTTGGTATTGAAAATGGGCGAAATCGGACTGTAACCACGCCCACTTCCCATATAACGGTAATTTCCAGAAATACGAAAACTGCGATATTTTAGTAACTACTGAAGATAATTCACTCAAAATTGATATTTACAATAATTTTCAGACGAAAAATAAGAATATTATAAATTTTTGGAAAATGGGCGTAGCCACGCCCACTTATGGTTACAAGTGTATATCTTGGTAACCGCTGCACCAATTTCTTCCAAACTTGGCACAGTTATTGGCCTTGGTACAGCATACTAAATGGCTAAGGATAGTTTAGAGAAATACGGAATCTTCGATAAATCAGTAAATATTAAATTTAATTTATTCAAAATTGATGCTTGCAACAATTCTTTACCAAGAAATACGCTTATGGTAAAATTTTGGAAAATGGACGTGGCACCGCCCACTTATGATCACATATATGTATATCGGTAACCGTTCTACCAATTTGTACCAAACTCGGTATTTTTATTGTGCTTGCCACATAAAAGCAAAACGTTGAAAATTATTGAAATTGGACTAAAATTGCGGCCGCTTTTCATATAACGGTAAATTTCAGAAATGCTTGAAACAGCAATATTTCGAAATTTAAGGACGCTAATTTACTCAAAATTTATACACTCCGGCTTACCATCTAGCGGTAGGATTCGGAAAGGTGAAAAAACATATATTTAATACTTGCGCCGGGTATTTAATGTTCGGCTCCGCCCGAACTTAGACTTTCTTACTTCTTTATTCTTCATTTGTTAACTAGCTTTAAAAAAGTTTGGTTTGATTTATGAATACATAGATGAATAACATTTGAAAAAAAGAAACAAAAAGACCTGATATATTAAAATACTAACACTTTTTTCGTAAATAAGGTGATACCTATGGGTGGGGAATTTTACGAAATTTCGGACAAAATCGGGGAATTTCGTTTTCGAAATCGGGGAATTCTCAAAAATGAGTTGGCTACCCTGGATATGACTTTCATTTTCGGGATAAAGGTTCTTTGGAGCAATAGATATATTATCGTGTACAAATTTTATATAATTTCAACAAATATTGAGCATTTTAAGGCGAAAATTTTTTGATAAAATTAGCAATTTTTTTATAACCAAAATGCTCGAAAACCGCTCCAATTATTTTGTTTTTGTTTTCTTCAAATAAAAACCCAAGTTTTTTCCTTTCGTTGTGTGTATGGGAAGTATTGGTTGATATCTAAATATGTTTAGTTTATTCAAATATATAGGCATAAATGATTTTCCATACAAAATCACTTCCTCACCATTTTGCAAACACGTGCATGCATTTGAAGTGAGAGAAGGAGACAAAAAATATGTGTGGTATTTAGGCTTTTGAGTAACAGACGGCGCAGCTTCGGAGAAATATTTATAACCTAATCGCGGCATATATATTATGCATGTTTTTTAATTGTCCATAATTAGTTATAAGTTCAGAGACTAATGGTTTGAGTACTATACTAAGCCCTCCTGCTGATTTTCTCAAGCGTATAACGCCTGGTTCTGATTCTTTCACTCAACTCCAAATTGACGTGTCTGAATCAGAAACAGGCGTTATACGCTTGATAAAAGCAGCCGGAGGGTTTAGTATAGTACTCAAACCATTAGAAAATTATAACCAAACATTACACTAGAACATATATTAGGCGATGAAGATTTTCCATCCAACAACTCGTCCATAACATGTCTTAAACGAGGTCTAAAACGTAATGCTGGCAACCAATAAACTGTGGAGGAGCAAGTGGCATTGCCTTGTAATGGTTCTTTAGCAAAGCACCATTTCCGTTGTTTCGCCTGTGTTAACGTTAGTTGTGCCAGAAGTTATAATTTTAATTGATTTCCACGAATCATATTCGTCTAAAGGAATCGGCGCGATACCGAGTAATCAGTAAAGTTGCCTTTGGCGGTTAACCCATTAAATAAAATGTTTCTTTTTCAACGGTAATCAATTATTTAAATATCGTGGAATATTCAGGTGAACGTATTTATCATTTATTTGAATCTTTCCTATTTTCTTACCAAAAAATTTAATTTGAAATGTAGATGCTAAGGATTATAATTATTAGTAAAACAAGTGTGAGTACCGGTCCGTCAGGTCTTGAAATTAGACGAATGTTTTAGAGAATTTTATGTAGTTTTAGAATAAATAATTTGATCTTTGCGCGCGACTTTGAAAATACATATATGTAATTTTTGATTTTCTTAATTTTTGATTTTCAGCCTCTTTTTGCATAATTTCGCGAAAAGAACTTTTCGAAAAATGAAAAAATCTCACCAAACCTAGGGAAAAAGCAAGTATTTACACCTTAGTCATTTTATAGTATAACTTTTGTTTTCTGAGAGTGAAAAGCAGGAAACAAAAATTAACCAAAATTCCATCACATTTAACAACTGGGCCCACATTTTTTGTGAGTTTTGAATGTTATAGTAATCTAATCTTCCCTATATTTTATATTTAAGTTTTTCTAATAAAAGAGAGAGCACAAACTAAATTTCATCGAAATCGGGTGAAATTAAATGTTTCCGCCCACAAGAGTAGAAGGCGTGGCAATTATTCCATCTTTACCAAATTTCATAATTCTCTATTTATACGTAAAACTAGAGCACATGTCAAGTTTCACTGAAATTGGTGCAGGTTTACTATTATTTCCACCTGCCTCCATATAGTCGAAACACTGTGCGCTGCCACTGGGGAAGGTGACGTCCAGCCCGAAAATCAAGCCGGCGAAGAAGAAATCACCCTACCAACAGCTGTTGCAGAAGTGGAATCAAGCCCGACAATCGAGCCGGCGCAGATGAAGTCACTGCTTTCCAGTAGCCGTCTGCCCACGACCACAGTTTAGTGCTGACTGACTGTAGGGTTCCACCGATACAAGTAAATAAAAGTCAATACTCGATACCTTTTTGTTCGGTATCGAGTTAGTAAGTAATTAAAAAAGCTCTATTGACTCCTACATTCGGGTTTTGATAGGCTTTTTTCCATATTTTTGGCCTATGTGCGCTTTTATTCGAAACCTAAATGTTTCGGTACCGAGTATCGAGAGTATTGGATACTTAAAAGTATTGACTCACCACAGCACTACTGCTGTCAACTGTGATTGAAACCTAACAGACTGGTTTCTTGTCGAGCTATTCCTTTAATAGGCTGTGTGCTTGATGTTGCGTGGTCGTGCAGCTACATGTTGCGGTGTGATGTTGCGTTGGCATGGTTGTCGGGTCTTGCTCACAATTGCCACATTTGGTCACTTGTAACTTGGTAACTTTTTTAGTGCTTGGTAACTTGACATTTTTATTTTTTTTATTTTGGTAACTTTTGGTAATTTGCCGTGTATAAAGTTAGACTAAAAAAGTTGGATTAATGTGATAAATTGAACAGTGGTTGTGTGTGGCGGTGACAACACTACTAGAAACAATTGGGGCTCTTTAGCGCTTCGGTATACATATGCACTTAAGTCGATTTTTTAAATAATTTTTTTTGTTCTAAGGCTAAGATCAGAAAAGACAAGAGCTTATAGAGCGTTTTTATGAAAAGTGTATTTTTAAACACTTGCGTTGCAAAAATATTTATGTGTTGTTTTTTGTTTCACAAATTTTTGTCATATTCTTCTGTATATACGTACGTATACACAGATTAAATAAAATAGTATTTATATACATATGTAAATGTATCTAGTTATTATATGAGGCCTTGGGCGCCAGAGCAGCTTAACTGACATTTCAAGAAGGGTTGAGGTTAGGGACACAAATTTCGATACGATACGATACCATATCGATACTTTTGACATTCGATACCGATATTTTTTACTCGATATTTTTAAAACGATATTTTTTGGAATCGAGTATCAGAATCCTAGTATCGTATCGAATGTCATAAACTCAAATTATTCAGCTTTCAGACACGTCAAGTCTTGCTTTCAAGTCTGCTCGTTCCAAGGCGAAGGAGGTGAGAAGAAAGGGGAAGAGTGCATATACCTCCAATTTAAAGAACCACGAACTTGAACTCAATAAAAGTTGACGCGTCTGGAGGCAAATAGAAAACACCAAAGAGAATGGGAAAAATTGCTTTCAAGACTTATCCGGTTATCAACTCTTCCCGATATAAATTGGGCTTTATAGAACAGAAATTTTTTACTATCGTTAGATTGCATCAACACCTCAATCTCTACGTGTAAAAATAATAGATTGGCGCTTACAAAATATGTTAGCGTTTGGCCGAGCTTCTCCTCCAATTTGTTGCGTGCGTCTTGATGTTGTGGCACAAAGAGCGTTTTTATGAGAAGCTGTTTTTCATGGCAGAAATACGCTCGGAGGTTTCTAATCACTTTTTCAGATATTTATTTTTTTTTTTGGATTTTGGTCTTTTTATTCCGATGTTAATGGGTACCCGATATTTTTTCAGCGATACTTTAAAAGAGTACCATATCGATGCTTTCGGTTCGATATCGTGTCCCTAGTTGAGGTTAGCATAATATGTAGTATCACGTAGGTGCAAAGGATTTTTTAGGAAAACGACCGCATTTATTTTTTATAGATCCTTCTTTCTCATATTACTAAACAATTTTGTAGATACCCTCCAGGAAATGGGATTAGTTTGTAGCAAACTTTAACTAACTAGCAGTCGACTAGTGGTAACTATTTATTAACTATTTCCTTTGGCCGTAACTAACTACTTTTGAAGGGCGATGGCCGGAAAATCGTGAAAACTGGTTTCCTATGCATAAGACGCCAACTAACTTGTAGCTAACTACTTTTAGACAAAAACTATCAATAAAAAAAGATTTTTCAATTTTTGTATTTTTATTTACTTACTTATTTTATTTAACATTTCATATTTGGTTATTTGTTTACATGTTCTTTTGTAGGTTGTCTCATATTTGAATTCGATCAGACATAACATCAAAATGATAATATAAAATTTCGTCCTTTATTCTATTTGTCTTTTTTTTTACTTATACTTGCATTTATTTGTTGGATCTGCTTATTTTACATCTATTAAGCCTAAAAACAAGTTTAAAAATCTTACGTCTAATTTTACAATAATGTAGCTCAAGCCCTGGGGTTGAGCCCTGTTGGTTTAACGTCGCAGGCGTGTTATATTTGTTGTGTTGCACAGGCCACTTGCCAGTGGATTTGGGTGGTTACGCAGTTTTATTTTGTATTTTTCTCTGCTACTGTCGATTACAGATTTAACCATCGGTATACCAAGGTCTCTATGTATATTTTCATTGCGGACATACCACGGTGCTCCCGTTAAGGCCCTTAGCGTTTTAGATTGGAATCTTTGGATCCTGTCAATGTTGGTTGCACAGGTCGTACCCCACAGTTGAATACCATACATCCATATAGGCTTAATCACTGTATTATATACAAGTACTTTATAATCTAGTTTCAGTTTTGATTTACTGTTTATAAGCCAGTTCACGCTAGCTGACTTTAGCTTCATTTGTGTAATCTTGGTTGATATGTGTTTGCGCCAAGTTAGTCTCCTATCCAAGTGTATTCCTAGATATGTCACCTCATTGGCTTGTGGAATATGGACATTATTTAATTTGATTGGGGGGCATACTTGCGGTCTGAGTGAAAATGTTGTGTGTTTACTCTTCTGTTCGTTGACTTTTATGCGCCAGTTTGCCAGCCATTCTTCTATGCGTAGTAAATGTTCCTCTAGCACTCTTGAAGCTCTGCTGGGACATTTATTACGACTTTCTAAGGCGGTATCATCAGCGAAGGTGGATGTGAGTATATTCTTGCTAGTTGGAATATCTGAAGTGTAGATAATATACAGCATAGGCCCGAGTACACTACCTTGAGGAACGCCAGCCGTTATCGACATGTCTTCTGAAGTGAAATTAGATACTTTAACAGCAAATTTTCTGTTAGTTATGTATGATTCAAATATTTTGTGGAATTCCGGCGGCAACAGTTTTTTAATTTTATATATAAGACCGTCGTGCCACACTTTGTCGAATGCTTGTGCCACATCGAGAAAAATTGCATAGCAGTACTCTCTGAGCTCAAATGCCCTTCTGATTTCATTTGTAATTCGATTAACTTGTTCAATTGTACCATGTTTTTCTCGGAAGCCAAATTGGTGTGCTGGAATTAAATTGCGTTCATGGAGAAAGGAGTACTTTTTCGAATACTTTGGAAATACAGGGCAGTAAGCTTATTGGTCTGTATGAGGACGGCTGTGTTGCGTCTTTTCCAGGTTTGGCTATCACGATTATCTTCGACCTTTTCCATGATTTCGGAAAGTAACCGAATTTGAGGATAGCGTTGAAAAGGTCAGAAAGAATTGCTAGTGCAACATTCGGTAGCTCTATTAGCATTTTCGGAGTTATAAAATCAGCACCCGGCGATTTCTTTGGATTAAGCTGCTTTACTATAGCTTTTACTTGTAAAGAGTTCGTCTTGCTAGGTGTGTATAGCTCATTTGTATTTTTGGTTAGCCGTGGCAGCCTGAAGTTGTTCGTTGGACAGTTTGGCTGAAACACATTCTTTAAATGGTGTGAAAAACACTCGGCTCTCTCCTGCTCACTACGAGCCCAAGTTCCACATTGGTTCCTAATTGGCATTTCTGTAGCCACCGGTGGTTTGAAGTATTTTAGCGATTTCCATAGAGAGTATCTTTCAGTAGAATTCGGGGAAAGCTTCTTAATGTACCTTTGCAAGTTGCGATCCTCTGCACGTTTGAGTGCTTGTTTCAGTTTTCTACTGGCAGCTTTATACAGTAGCTGTGAGGTTGGTGAGCGATGGCTCTGCCACTGTCTTCTTAGGCGCCGCTTTTCTGCCACAAGTTTTTCTATTTCGGTATTTGTAACTGATGTATGCGTAGGTGGTACTTGGACTTGATTTGGTGTTACCAGGCCAGCGGCTGTAGTAAAGATTTCTGTAAAATGTTCAACAAGGGAGTCTATATCACGCTCGCAGTTAAGTGCAGCGTTTAGTTTAAGGTGACTACTGATGTACTTTTTATATTTAAGCCAGTTGGTGTTATTTAAAGTTAGACGAGGCTCAATTTCGATATTTTGGGTCTGTTCATATAGTTTTATTAATATAGGGGAGTGATCGGATGATAGTTCAGGTAGAGTTTCTGCTGTTATGTTATTTCTGTATATGTTTCTTGTAATTGCGAAATCTATTAGGTCTGGTATCGGTAGGCCAGTAAGTAGGTTTACCAGGAGATGTGACCTCTAGTCTATTGTGCCTGTTTATAATGGTATTGTATAGCTGCCGGCCTTTTGGGTTAATAAGGCGTGATCCCCAGTACGTATGCTTTGCGTTGAAGTCGCCTGCCAGGAATCTATTACCCAGGCTATCAAAGAAATCTTTAAAGTCATTTTCAGAAATTAAAAATCGCGGTGGGCAATAAATAGCCGATAGATTCAAGTCTCGGTCGCGGTTTCGTAGGCATATGGTAGTTGCTTGCAGACAGGCTGTTGCTTTTGACTCTAGAATATTGTGCTTTAGACGATTTCTAATCAGCACCGCTGTGCCTCCATGAGCTTTACCATCTGGGTGATTTGTGGCATAGAATTTGTATCCAGGTATGGAGAAATTATATTTATTTGTTAAATGTGTCTCGGACAGTAGCATAACATCTATGTTGTATTCAGTGAGAAATTGACTGAGTTCTAATCTACGCTGGTTTACACCGTTAGCATTCTATAAGCAAATTTTCAATTCACTCATTTTTTATTCACTAAAATTTGCCACAATTGGTTTTGAGCCTTTATGAGGTCTTGAATCATATTTTGCATAGTAGACATGAATTGAGTCATACAATGAGTAAGATTCAATATCATTCCTTCTATGCCACAAGTAGAGGGGTTCGGCTGCATTTGCTCAGTATTATTCCTTTGAATACTTGCAAATGTTTCTTGATTGGAGTTTATTTTTCTTGAATATGAAAAATAATCTGCGAAGTGCAGTAAAAAAGTGTATTGAAAGTAATTTTTGTATGAGGATACTTAAATAGAAACTTATAAAGAAAACAAACTACCGATAACGTCTGCATGACTCCTGCACGACTTTACAACTAACTTAAAGTTAGTTTTGTCATAGCTAATTAAAAGTTAGTTATTTATCGAAATCCCGCAAAAAGCTAACTAAAAGGTGGTTATTTTAATCAATTGATAATTTTTTTCTGCAGGGCAGGCTCCTCTGGCCCTCATGGCCTCATACGTAAAATGAATCAGAAGAGCCTAACAAATTTCACAATTTCAACAATTCTAAACTGATCGGAAAAACAAAATAAATGAATTTGTTTAGTTTTCTTTTACGCTGACGACACAAAATCAGTTTTGCCTTTCAATTTCCTCACACACATTGCCTGTCAAAAATCATCAAAATTGAAAGCCATTACGTAGGCTGCATTCAATTTGAGAAGCAATTTCATTGTCAAAATGTCGTCTTCAAGAAAACAATATAACTAACTAGCTTCTGAAGACCATTTTCCATTTTTAATTCCATTGTAGATTAACATTTTAGCATTTAGCTTATTGTGTTTTTATTTTCATGATATTGAAAGCAAAATTGAAATTCAATTGAAAAGGAAAAATTGAAGGCCAGTTGTCCGTTCAAGTAATAAATAAGAGTGTGTTAGTGAAAAACTGTGAGTGTATTGAAAATTGAAAGGGGAAAATTGAATGTGTAACGTCTCGGTTAATAAAACTATTTATTGTACCTTTGTCTTATTTATGGCAAATAAACGAGGTTTGTTTTTACAGTTTATTGTATAATAAAACGTTGTTTGTTACTTGGTAACTTTTAGTAACTTTTTTTGTAAATTCTGGTCAGAAAATTTTCTGTCGTGTTGCAACCGCGGTATTTCTACGACATTTGTTGCTTTGGCTTATTTCGTGGCTGGCTACGCTGGCTTGTGTTGCTGTGGTTTATTGCCCGACTGGCTGCTTAGTTTTGTGTTGCTGGCTTGGTTAGTAGTGTGGGAGTTTGTGTGGGCTAAATTTCCCATGGACATTTAGTCATCACCAGTGTTGCCAGAACTTTTTGGGCCGACCGGCTAAATTGGCCAAAAAAGCGGCTAAAAACGGCTAAAATGTCTCAACTAAAATTAACATGTTTTATTTAAATAAATCACACCTACAAAGACTAGTAAATTCCTTAAATAAATCTGAAAAACAGAGACTAGTAAATTCATAAAAAATTTTTTTTGTTTGAAAAAGGAAACTGTCATTGTACGTAGCTAAGCTTTACATCAGAAGTCATGTTTGTATTATTTAAATCCAAAAAAAGATCATTTACAAATTTATGGCATTTTCTTTTCTATTGACATAGTTTGCCTTCTTATATTGTAACATTTGCACTAGGTAACTTTTTGTCCTTCAAAATGGCTATATTAGTACTGCTGCCGCCGCCTCGGCTAACGCCAACACTGCTTTGCCTAATATTGTTGCTGCCTGATGCACAGTGGACAACTGTGCAAAACAAAAGACCCAAAAAACAAAACAAGTCTAATGAATTAGTGATCGGCCGCAACCAAAGCAAAGACTTGGAGGTTGTTNTCGGTTAATAAAACTATTTATTGTACCTTTGTCTTATTTATGGCAAATAAACGAGGTTTGTTTTTACAGTTTATTGTATAATAAAACGTTGTTTGTTACTTGGTAACTTTTAGTAACTTTTTTTGTAAATTCTGGTCAGAAAATTTTCTGTCGTGTTGCAACCGCGGTATTTCTACGACATTTGTTGCTTTGGCTTATTTCGTGGCTGGCTACGCTGGCTTGTGTTGCTGTGGTTTATTGCCCGACTGGCTGCTTAGTTTTGTGTTGCTGGCTTGGTTAGTAGTGTGGGAGTTTGTGTGGGCTAAATTTCCCATGGACATTTAGTCATCACCAGTGTTGCCAGAACTTTTTGGGCCGACCGGCTAAATTGGCCAAAAAAGCGGCTAAAAACGGCTAAAATGTCTCAACTAAAATTAACATGTTTTATTTAAATAAATCACACCTACAAAGACTAGTAAATTCCTTAAATAAATCTGAAAAACAGAGACTGGTAAATTCATAAAAATTTTTTTTTGTTTGAAAAAGGAAACTGTCATTGTACGTAGCTAAGCTTTACATCAGAAGTCATGTTTGTATTATTTAAATCCAAAAAAAGATCATTTACAAATTTATGGCATTTTCTTTTCTATTGACATAGTTTGCCTTCTTATATTGTAACATTTGCACTAGGTAACTTTTTGTCCTTCAAAATGGCTATATTAGTACTGCTGCCGCCGCCTCGGCTAACGCCAACACTGCTTTGCCTAATATTGTTGCTGCCTGATGCACAGTGGACAACTGTGCAAAACAAAAGACCCAAAAAACAAAACAAGTCTAATGAATTAGTGATCGGCCGCAACCAAAGCAAAGACTTGGAGGTTGTTGCTATAAAAAAATGGGTTCACATTGCGTCATTCAAACCTTCAGTCACTGAAGAAAGTGTTATTGAATATGTTTCTAAAAACGCCCAAATAGACCGTAATCAGTTGGCTTGTTATAAACTAGTAAAAAAAGATGTGGATGGTAGTGTCTTAAAAAAGGTTAATTTTAAACAGGGCGTTGCTGCATCTTTGTTGGATGCCATTTTGAACCCGGCGCTCTGGCCTGCGGATGTTAAAGTCCGGCCTTTCAAATTTTTTCAAAAAGTTGGTCTCCCACGTCCCGAGTGGAATTTGATGTCTACGTTTTCGTTGAAACCTGGCTAAATAATAATTTCTTTAATGAGGAGTTTTTCGATTCGGACTTATTTCAAGTATACCGCAAGGATAGAGATGCCGTGAAAACAGGCCACCTTAAGGGTGGTGGTGTTTTAATTGCTGTCAAGCGTAGCCTACGGTCATCTTGGTATCAGCTTAATAATCACGACCCTCTACTTGATCAGCTGTGTGTTTGACTATTTAGCTCTTTTAAAAAATTATTTATTTGTGTCTCATATATCCGGCCTCATAGTGGTGAAGACTTATATTGCTCACGTGTTAATAATATTGTTGATTTATATGATAAAAATAATGATTGTAATTTCTGCATTCTTGGCGACTTTAATCTTAAGGATATAATATGGTCAGATCTGCAAGGGAACGGTGTTTTAACTCCTACTAATATTAATAGAGCTCACGAGATTTATCTTCTAGATAATTTATTTAGCTTGAATCTTATCCCAAGTTAATTTTACTTTTAATAAGCTGCAAAGAATACTAGATCTAGTTTTTGTAAATTAGAACTCAATATGTAATCTAACTGAATCTGACTTTCCGATTAGTAAAACCGATAAGCATCGTGTTGCTCTAATCGTATCTTTGGAATATTATGACGCCGTTGTAATTGATAGTAATAGGCCATCTTCTTTCAACTTCCGGTCTGCGAATTTCCACGACTTTAATCTTGCTATTTCTGATATAGATTGGAGTGCTATCCTGTGTTCGGACAATGTTAGTGTGTGTTTTGAGGCTTTTCTACACGAAATGACTGTTTTATTCTCACGCAAGCTTTCTCATCTTCCTACCCGAATCCATAAATTACCTTGGTACAATAAAACTATTAAAAAGTTGAAAAACCAAAGTAATAAATACTATAAAAGGTTTAAAGCTAGAGAGTATGATACTGGCTTTAAAGATAAATATGTGTATTATATGAAGCAATTTAACGTTCTCGATAAGTTTTTGTATAACCAATATATCTGCAGATTTGAACTTGAATTAAAAGAACATCCCAAGGCGTTCTCGAGATTCATTCGTTCTAAAAAGAGTTCTTCAAACATTCCTTCATGCATGTACTTTAATGGTAGGTCCTCTCATTCTCTTAATGATTCGGTGGAACTGTTTGCTGAATTTTTCAAATCCAATTTTGTCCTTGATGATGACTTTGTCAACGCCCTCCCTTGTCCTAGTCTGCCCCAGTCCTTAGATTTTGGGTCTTTGTCCATTACTGAAACAGATGTTATTAATGGTATTTCCCCTCTAAAATCCTCTTTTAAGTGTGATAATGATGGTTTTTGTGAATATTTCCTAAAATTTTGTAGTTCCACTGTTTGTGTCTCGCTGTGCTTAATCTATAACCTCTCCCTTTCCTCTGGAGTGTTTATCCATCGGTGGAAAGTTGCTTCCATCACGCCAGTTTTTAAATCGGGTAGCAGGAATGATGTTTCAAATTATAGACCCATTTCTAAATTAACGGTCTGTTCTGAGCTCTTTGAGAGAGTCATTTACGAGAAGTTGTCTTTTGTTTCCAAACGAATCCTGTCACCTCACCAGCATGGTTTTGTGTCCGGTCGTTCTACGGTTACAAATTTAGCGCTATTTTCTGAGTACTGCGTATCGGCTTTTAAATGTGGGTATCAGGTTGACTATCTGTACGGATTTCGCGAAGGCATTTGATAAAGTGTCTCATTCTATTTTGCTGTATAAACTTAAGTGTCTTGGCTTTCATTCTGTTTTCTGTCTTTTTTAAAATCTTATCTCTCGAATAGAACTCTATTTGTGGAAATTGAACATCACAAATCGAAGTCATTTGTCGCCACCTCGGGAGTACCGCAGGGTAGTATCCTTGGTCCTCTTTGTTCGTTCTATTTATTAATGATATTGGCTCATGTTTTAAATACTCTAGCTTTTTACTTTATGCTAATGATCTGAAACTTTTTCGGAAAATCACCTGTGTGTCTGATATTGTATACTTGCAATGGGATTTGAACAATCTTGTTGACTGGAGTTGTCGCAATCAGTTGGAACTTAATATAAAGAAATGCTTCCACATGACGTTTTCAAAAACTCATAATACGGTTCTTTCAAATTTTTCCATCTCAAATCACCAGCTCACCAAAGTTAATGATTTCGTGGATTTGGGTGTTGTTTTTGACTCGGCTTTTTCTTTTGTGAACCATGTGTGCTATTTACTTCCAAGGGCGTTTAGCAATTTAGCGTTTTTACGTAGATATGGGAAATATTTTAAAGATCCGTATATCAGAAAATCTCTTTTTAATGCACTTGTTCGTTCGAAATTAGAGCATGCTTCAGTAATTTGGAACCCAATTTACAGTTCTCACGCTTGTAGAGTTGAACGTGTTCAACGAAAATTTATTCGCTTTGCTCTTCAGCCGCTTAATTTCTCGGAACCTCTTCCTTCATATGGTGCTAGGTGCAAACTAATTAATTTGAAATCTCTGGTAGGGAGGAGAATTGTCCAGTCGCTTATGTTTGTCTATGACTTAATTAATGGATATATAGACTGCCCTAACTTGCTTGAACTGATAAGCTTTAATGTTCCCCACAGAGTATTGCGTTTTCAATTGCCATTTTACTTGCAACCAGTTAAAGCGAATTATTTTTATCTGGCTCCGGTTTTTAGAGCTCTTTCGGAATTCAACTGTATCTCAGGAAGGTTGAATATTGAGTTCTCGACTTCTAGGTCCTTATTCAAATCTATGGTTGAATCTATTTACTCCTAAACTTATACACTAAGTATGTACAACTTTTTACTTAATAGGGTTATATTTAATTAGTCTGTTTGATTAAATTTGCTCCTATATGAGTAAGTGCACTATGAAACATGTTTCTGCTGTTGTTGTATGTTATTATATCATTCTAAGGTGTTTTTTGTAATCTAGTCTGTAAGATTTTTTATAAGTCATAGACTAAATAAAGATTGAATTGAATTGAATAGAAAGTATTGCACTTTTGCTTAGTTGAACGGCAATATTTAAAAAAACGAACATGTAAAGCTGAGGAAGGGCTGAGGCCACATTATTTGGATAAAAGAAAAGGCCATTTATTTATATCGAAAATGCTTTTAACAATTAAACTATTTAATTTTATTTTCATGTCCATATATTCGAAACGTTCCCGTTTTTAATGGCTTCTCTAAACATGCCTGATAAGATTATTGACAGTTACTGTCTTTGGAGAGAGTTTTGCTTTATTTCCTTATTTTCTGATTGTTGCGAATAAAACTTCACATTTAAATATAAGACGTTCGTAACAAAAATTGTATGAAGAAAATCCCCGCTACGTTCTTCTTTGGAAAAATACAGTGACCCAAATACAATGTGGGACGCGACATTTCAGCAAGTTTTAGCTATTTATTTATTATTTTCTTACGAAAATATAGCTGATTACCTAACAAACACCATATAAATCCAGACTTCAAACACTGTGCAAAAATTATGAAAATTCTGCAAAATTTCACCAAAATTTGTAACTTTTGAATCCGCATCTTTAGAAGAATTGTGGTATACAGTTTTATAGTGTATTAAATTTTAATATAATATGGTGAAAATTTTAAGTAGCTAGGTAAGTCCTAGCTACGTTGATTTTTGGCATTTTTTGTATGACGGTGTTACGCATTTGTTCCGTACTAAGTATGTTTCACCATTTTTTTCTATGGAAAAAATGCGGAACACCGTTAACAAAAAATTTGCAAAAATCAAGGGCATGTGCTAGTTACATTAAATTTGCACTTTATTATACTAAACTTTAAATTTGTTAAAGATGATGATTAAAAAGTTTTGGTGAAAATTTGCAGAATTTTCATAATTTTTGCACAAAGTATGAAATTTGGATATAAGTGGTGTTTTTTAAGTAACCAGCTTCACTTTCATTAAAAAATAATAATCCTTAAATATACTTACTAAAGAAAAATAGATAAAACTTGCTGAAATGTCGTATCCCAGTTTATATATATTTATGTGAACGGGTGACTGTATATTCTCTTAAAATAAAAATAATTGAATTCGGCGCAGTATTTTAGGACTTTTTGGATTAGAAAAAATTTTCTTTCAATTTTATATAACGCAGTCTAACAAATCGGCTGCCGGCTAAACCAAATTTTCTCCGGCTGTTTGCTATCGCAACCGGCTAAACCAAGCCGAAAAACGGCTAAACTGGCAACACTGGTCCTCACACACTTAGTCTGTTCCTTTGAACTTCGGACTAAAACCTGTGGAACTGTCAAACTACAATTTTACGCTCTCAAATGAGAGTAAAAGGAGAACAGATGCAGAAGTGCATAGGAACGCAAAAAGCACTATTTCCTGTAAAAACGTCAGACGGTTTGTTTACATGTCATTGGTACTACACCGATTTGGCTGAAATATCACTAAATAATTATTAAAATTTATACATATTCAAATATTTCGTTGTTTACTTCCATTTTTTAACAAATATAAGCTTCTTTGCTTTCACTGCTTTCTGTTTTTGTTTGCACATGTAAATTAGCTGATCGTTTGACACTCTTCATGAACTTACAGGAAAAAAATCTCCGGACTAAATCCTGTAACTTCTGACTAGGAACAGTTGCTCATTTACTCTCTCAAATGTGTTCCCACTTACAGGTTTTGTGTCAATAGGAACGACTTCCTGTAAGTTCTGACTAAATCCTGTAAACCGGACTGCTATTGGAACAGACTAACTGCAATAGCAGAGAACGTTAATAAATGAGAGGGCGCATTTTCAGTGAGAACTAGTTGCTGCCAGAAATTTTGGGGTGCGGTCGGCCAAATATACCACTCGTCG